>NW_009940652.1:26032-32028 GCF_000696875.1 Nestor notabilis
ACTGGAAGTAATGGTGAAATTTTCAAACATATGCTTTAATCTGAAGTCGGAATGCTTATGTTCCTGTTTTCTGCAGTGGGTTGTCTTAAATTATCAACAAGGAGATCTGAAAATTCCAACAAAAGCTGCAGCTCTTCTTGTTCTCATTGGTATTTTCCATATCAGCAGCACAACCAGCAAGGCATAAATAGTGTTTCTGTGCTACTTTTGAGTCATAAGGAAGATCTATCTTTTGATTAGAATGCCAAGCACCTTTAACAGGCATGTACTTTATTGTTGTATGATAGGAGTGCTGTAGAATTCCTCATTAATAGACTCTTTTTCCCCATACAGCTCAGTATCAGCATTAAATGTACATGGCCAAGCTTAAACAAAAGCCTGTCTGCTCTAGTAGCTTTCAGGCACTGATCATCTGCCTCTTCCCTAATTGCCTTACCCTACTTACAATTGCTTCTCCTTGCCTTTCCTTACTCTTCCCTCCCACCCTCCATGAATGATACGAAGATTTATCTCTGGCCTTAACACTTCTAGAAGTTATGGGATGTTTTAGGAATGGTATGAAGCAGATGTACAGTTATACTGCCTGCCTAGTGGTGAACAACAGCAAAATGAGTTTCTGTTCTTACTATCATGATGCAGAATTTCAAAGCAAATTCAGACATATTTGCCTAGCAATATTTGGGTAACTACTATATAATGAATCTGCTTTCTTTAATTTAGAAGCAGCATAACTCTCTTGATCTTCATATGTTCAGTCTTGAAATAGTTATGTAGCATTGAAATGAAGAGATGAAATGGATCAAGGAACAAATATCTCTTTTTGTAAAGAAGAGAAATGTACTTGTTAGTTCTGCAGCAGAAAGGACAAAAACCAAGCGTGATTCATTGGAAAAAGAAGTATTTTGGTGAGGAGACTAAAGGGAGTGCTCAGCAGTAAGAAGCCACAATTGCAGGAAGGAAGGAAGGAAGATTTATATTAAATGCTTAGAATTAACAAACAGATGTTGTTGCAGTAATAAGTTATGTAGGAGTATAAGTTGTAGTGTACGTCTTGCATACCTGGTAAGCTCTGATAGGTAGGCTAAACAGGGAATAACAGAAGCCAGAACACACATACAGCTCTGTGTCACAGTTTTGTGGATGTACATCATTTCAATATAGGCAGTGTTCTATCTTATAAGTAGAAGGGAAGTGTGCTACAAGTAATTTTTGGGAAAGGGGTCTGTTTGTTAATTCCTCTCTATATCTTTGGATACCATTTTTGGTTAACATGGAATCCTTATAATGAGAGAATGCTACACATGCCAGAATAACAACAACAGGAATAGCTGGATATAAAAGAAGTAATGGTTATTTGTTTAATAAAACATTTCAGATCAGACACATGAGAAATCACAAACCACTGAGAATGGAATTAAGCAAAAGAAAGTACCTCTGCTGTGCATAGTACTTCAGCACAATTTGAAATTCCAGCCGAATCTGGAATCCTATTCATCCAGATTTTTGGGGGGTTTATAGTTTTCAAACATTTGATAGGCTGAATAATAACCAGTGTAAACCAAGATGCTGTTATGGCCTGAGTGATCTTATCCCCCTAGAAAGTCTCATCTGCTCTCTTGCTACAGAAATTTCAGGTCTGTTTTAACCAGCTGATTTGTTAGTCATCTAGGTCTGCTTTTGTTGTAATGTTTAACTTACGTTTAACATCCTTCATGTTTTTTTTCTTTTGCTTATATTTTAATGATACTAATAGAACTGAGGCCACATTTTAGTCTTGCATCTGAAAGTGATACAGCCGATCAAGATGATGTAGAAGTTGAAGATCAAGATGAGCAGCCCCAGAATCAAACCACCCAACAGCCTTGCATTGTCATGGAAGATGCAGTAGCTACCTCAGGTGTAAGCACGCTCAGCTCTACTGTTTCCCATGACTCCCAGGCTGCTCACAGATCACTTAGTGTCCAGCTGGGCAGGCTAAAATTAGAGACAAACAGGTAAGTTTGGACATCAGGAGACACTACTGTCTACTTGTGTCTGCTACTTGTGACAATATATTTGCTTAGCTTTTAAAATATATGTGCTAGAATACCAGTGACAGTATCAAAATTCCATAGTACTGCAAGTTGTTCATTTAAATGATGATCGCTGTTTAGCTGTGACTGATCACTTCTGTTAGTTTTATTTATTTCAAAACGATAGTGATGCAAGTTAAGGTCAGTCTTGATTTCAGGTGCCTTCCAAGGAAGGTTTGAAAAAATTGAGCTTGCTGCCAAGCTTCTGTTTTTTCTCTCCTTTGTATGCTGTGTATGGCTGATGAATGGTATTATGTTTTCTTTCCATTAAGGCAGAACTTGCTGTTCTTTTCTAAAGTTATTCTTGGGGAATGAACTCAAGATACTTGACAGCCACATATGAACTCTACCAGGAAACTACTGTAGACTTGCTTTATGCACAGCATTCACTGCAGCAGTGAATTTTACTTTTTTTTTTTCCCAGAAAGATGGGGAAAAACATACATTATGTTAAAAAAAAAAAAAAAAAAGAAAAGAAAGAGAAATAAGCCAGAAGTTTGGATGTTGATTTTTTATTTTTTTCCCCCCAGAAATACACACATTCCACTTTAAACCTGAGAAGTGGTTCTTTTGGGTTTTTTGTTTAAGTAATGTCAGAGACAAATTTTTCTTCATTCTTTTATCCAAATAATCTTTTATATATTTTGTTTTCATTAAAATATACCAGATAGTCTGTTTGAAGTAGATATTCTAGCTTTTGCAGTATCCTATTTATGGCACTGGGTTTCCTACTGACCTCACTAAATTTTGAATATGACCATGATAGAAAGAGAACATGTCTTCAGTAAGACAGTTGTCATGCTTCTAGAATGTTCTTTGTAGTTACTGTTCCAATTGGAATTAAAATGTTAAATTGCACTTTACTTTTAAATGTGCCCAAGAATTTTGCCATAGTTAAAGTAATTCATTAGACTGTGCTAGTCTTAATAAAGTATCAGTATTTTTGAGGTTTTTGTGTTACAATTCATATTTTGCCTGTCAGAGATATTTTGATTGCCTTACTGATACACTGAAATAAACACAGAAATAATTTAGATTGGTTCACTTCCCAAGTTCATGATGGGGAGTTGCATTAGAAGTGATCCATTTGTAGAGGATTTTCTAGTACTTTGTTTTTGTAAATTTCTTGAATGCAAAGCCTTTGGCCAAATAATCACATCCTGTTACTCATGCAGAAATTTTGAGGTAAATAATATGAGCAGTCGTTTAAGTATTAATTAAAGCTTTATTGGCATAATCAGCAAGCAGTTGTCAAGAGAAAATAGCTGATTACTTTATTGGCCCCAAATGACTTTTTCAGTCAGAATGGATGGAGGCAACAATTAACAGAAAGGTGAGTGCACATCCGTCTGGACAGAATTTCAATCTGCACTGAGATTAACTGAGCTGGGGGTGTGTGTAGAGGCACAAAGCAGCTCTGTGGACTTGTTAAGAATTGTTAGCTCAGGTGCAGAAGCATTCAAATGTAACTGTGCTGCTGGTAGACCTGTATGCAAGCTAAAGGTAGGGCTGGATGTTTATACAAAGCGATCATATAGGATGGAATTTACTTCTGTGCAGACAGTTGGGGAGTTTTTGTGGCACATTCTTTAGCTGAATTCCAGAATGTCTCCACTTTTCAGTGTCCCAGAAAAAAAAGTTGCAGTGCTTATTTCTGCTTGACATTCTCAAAAATAACTGCTTAAGGGAGGACACAAGGTATTTTGCCTTCTCTTTTCTCACTTTTCATATAGCATAGAAGGGTAGGCACTAAGTGCCTGGTATGTGAGGAGGGGACATCCCTTGTGTGCATGAGAATATATTTTCCCAATTTAAGAAATGCAGCCACAAGTTTTCAGCACATTTTCATCACAGGTCCAGCCTTGCCATACCTTTGAAAATGTCTTCTGGAGAGATGTGAAACTGGCATTTTTCCGTACCGAAGATCATGTCACAAAATTTAGCCCTTGGTTTATGAAACACTTCAATATTTGTTCTTCTCAGTTACAGTTTTGTTTAAAACAGAATTCTGGCCATAGAAATTTCTCTGAAATTTCGTACCATGCCACCTGTTTAGTGGGTGGATGAGTATATGGAGGCTGGTGTGTTTGGGGCTTTTTGTTTTGTTTTCTTTTTTAAAGAGCTGTAGCTTTTGGAATCAGTGAATGTTTATGCCTTGACATAGCTCTTAATAAATCTATAGCGAGACAATACTCCAATGAAAGTTGAAGAAGTCTGTCCTTGTCTCTGTCAAGAAGGTTTCCAGCTTAAGTGTATTAAGATCTTCAGTTTCCTGAAAATTTGAAACTATATAAGGAAATGTGTGCTTCCTTTCCATTATTTCATAGGTTATTGGAGGAGTTGGTTCAAAAAGAGAGAGAATTTCAAGTCCTCTTACATCAAGCTATAGAAGAAAAAGATCAAGAAATTAGAAACCTACGGCTTAGGTCACAGCCAATAGGTAAGTGAAAAGAATTTTCAAGGGCAAGTTTCATACTGGCTACAGATGAAGATAGGGGCAGCTAAACCGTTCTTTTTACTGAGCTAGTCCCAGCAAGGATGCTTTATTATGCTGCTTCTGGTAGGGTTTGCTTTGAAGTAAGAATGTACATTGTAGGAACAAATTACTGAATTTGTTAGTCACAGTACAAGGAATGGTATGATTTAAATACTTGTTATTGTGGTTATATGGAAGAGTAGAAGGCTTATATCCTACGGAATAAATATTATTTCTAAAGAGGATAACCGAGTATGTTCAGGTATACGTTCTTTGAATTACAGACTCTTCCAATTGCTACACTGAAAGTTCAAGAGGATTTAATTGGTGAAATGTAAATACAGCTTAAGGCTTACTGAGGGAAGTTACTTGACATATATCTGCCCTGAAGAAGGTGGAAGTGCTAATGTTTCAATATAATATGCTTCAAAGGAGTGTTTTCCAAAAGCAGCTGATCCTCAGTCTAGGGCATTGCCTATGCACCAATTGTATGAGTTAACACTGAACACTTCAGATAAATTGATGCAACAATGTTAGTGTAGAAACAGTTATAGTGTGATTGATGTGCCTTGTACAGATAAAATAATTTTCTGAAGAGGACAAAAACCCCCGGTCTGTATCAATGCTCACACTATTTTAACTGCACCCCTAATCAAGTAGAGTAATTGGTGCATAACTTAATTACAGTAATTGTGTGCCTTGGGAATTGACATTTATCTTAATTTATGGAGATACTGGTATTTTAAGCTTGAAGGGAAAGCTCACTGAAGAAAGTGCTTCAGCAGTCAAAAATGACAAGAGGTTGCTTTGGCAACACAAAACCTTTTTTTAAAAATGCTTATTCTAGATATTCCTGGCTTGTCTCTCTGTCATCGTCATTCCACTGGCACAAGGACCGAAGACCCTGATCTCATAAGCTGGCTGACTGTTCAAGGAGCTGATGAGGCCACGATAAACAAGGTAGCAATGATTCTGTTTACTCTGACACAGTTGCAGTACTGTGTTGTGACTTGATGCAAGAAGATACCAAACCTTTTTGATTACTTTAGCACATTTTGAGAGATTAATTTGTTTTCAGAGGATACAAAAAAGCCATGAATATGAAGGCCTTCATAAAAATAGAATACTGTTAATAATTCCTGTATCTGAATAAGAGAATAAAATTACAGTATAGTTTTGTCATAGAATCATAGGATGATTTGGGTTGGAAGGGACCTTGAAGATCATCTAGTTCATCTAGTTCCAACCCCCCTACCATGGGGGTTCTAGTCTTCCACTAGACTGGGTTGCTCAAAACCCCATCCAATCTGGCATTGAACACTGCCAGAGACGAGGCACCCACTGCTTCTCTGGGCAAATCTGTTTCAGTGCCTCACCACCCTAACAGTGAAGCATTTCCTTGGTTCATAATTTTTCAGTGTTTTTACACATTGCAGCAGTTCCTGCTG
>NW_009940652.1:32050-36805 GCF_000696875.1 Nestor notabilis
ATTACACCCTGGATACAGGGCGCATGTTCACCCCCAGCTAACTGTGTTAAAATGAAAGTTCCTCAAGTAGATCCGTCTGCTCTGCAACAAATTATATAATTTTAGAGGTGTTGAGAAGAATTTTGGCTGACTTAAGAAAACCTGCATGTAGTTATCACTCCTACAGATCAGATCAAAGGTTCCTTGAAACTCAAGTATATCAAATTTAGATAGCACTCTTGAAAAGGTAGGTCTTAACTGTTGTTTTCAGTTTCCTCGTGGATGAAATGTGATGTTAATTATGCTCTAATTGGTGTTTGTTGAAGTCTATGACACTGAAGTAGCAGTGTTAACAATAGAAATTCCAGCTGATGGAAGTTTTAATTAGCTGTAAAAGCATTACACCTTTCAAGTTGTGCCTCGTATACCAATGTATACAATACAAAAAATAAGTAGTTTCATTGTATTTCTATAAATAATATGGATGAATCTGTCACATATACCACATTTTGGCCCAATTTTAGGTTTCTTCTAAACTTCTAATTCTAAGGGCAGATGGTATATAAAGCATAGAAAGTTAGATTATAGTTCTAACAAATTGTTCATTTAAACTTCTTTTTGTAGTTTTTGGCTGAAGACTACACATTAATGGATGTTCTCTGCTATGTTACACGAGATGATCTGAAATGTTTGAGACTGAGGTAAGACTTCACAGTAAAATGAACTGTGCATTTTGTTATAAGAGAAAATAAGTGATACCAAGTCTCTATTTGCTGTATTGTGCAGTATTCATTTAAAATAAGTAACACTTTCCAGTATGTCTTTGTATACTGATACAGTCCTGATAAGAGCTGATACTGTTTAAATTATTTTAAAATAAGCTTTTCTGTTAAAGGAAAGCAAAGAGAAAATTTTAAAGTAAAGCTTTTACCTTGCACCTGGAGACACTGGAAAACACATTAGAGCCTTGTTTTTATTTAAAAAAGTAGAGAGAGCAAAACTTCCCATAGTTTATCATTATCACCACCATCAAGCTTCAGAAATACTACTCATGGACTGTAACTAACAAACAGTAGACTTCACCTAATCATGCCAAGTGTGTGGGTCACTGCAGAACTAAGTTTAAGTAGAAACAATAGAAGTTATCAAGCACTCTGTGTGTGCCCAGTCAGTTTAAAAATAAACAACTAAATAAAAATAATAATTAAAAAATACTGCAAGTGTTGAGATTTTTTCATAATGTTGGGAGTCCGCTGTGGGTTATGCAGGTCCTTTGGACCAGAGGACTGAATTCCAGAAAGCAGGCATCTGACAAGTGGAAAGATTGCCCAGTACTGTAATCAGAAAAGGACTCTGTTCTCTATTTGAGTATTGCATGCTGAATTTCACCTTTGATCGGCCTTCCCACTGAATATTATTGGTCAAAACCAGAGCAAGAAAATCAGAAGGCAGCTAAATGGGAATGCTTCCAGGCTAGAGAGTATCTTTGCTCCTGAACATCTTTATGATTTTCCTTTACAGAGGAGGAATGTTATGCACGCTCTGGAAGGCCATCACAGACTTTCGAGGGAAACATGCCTGACACTGAAATTTTTCTTCGCTTCTCTGCAGAGAGGAAAAGATTTCCTTTCAGCAAAGGGCAGGTGTGCTGTCAGAAGGACTGTTGCACTTTAATCCAGTATTTGTTTACCGATGTTAAAAACACTGCAGCTTCCTGACTGCTTTTACTCCCATAATCCATAAGGAATCTGTAAACAACCTGCAACATTATTTTACTTCAAACGTTTTTACATGCAAGTTTTTCAAAAACTAAAAAAAAAAAAAACAAAAAAAAACCAAACACCAACCCAAACAACATCCACCCCACTCATGAAATATTGTAGTTAAAGTAACCAGATGTTAATTTCATGAAAAACTGATGTAAGATTTCATGTGACTGTACATCACTGGAACAAAACCAAAATGTGACAACAACTTTTCAAGTTTCTCTTTCTTTGTAATATATCTCTATAATCTGTAGTAGAACTTCATAATTTCAATCATAATTAGAAATTTTTCTTTTAGCGTGCAAGACCTAAAGGTAATTGTTTTGCCTACTGCCCTACATAGTTTAATATTGTTTATTTTTGGTAATTTAAGTTCTATGGTGCATTTGTTTTAGAGCTGTTTATGTACTACTGAACTGTACCAGTTGCATACACCTGAACCACAGTAATGTTAGCTTGTTCTAAAGCTATCTCTGACATACACGGTTGAAAATAAAAAGAACCTAAGACTTACTTTTTCCTATTTTTATTTTTTTTTTTTGACTTTTAAAATAATAAAGGTGTAGAACCGGAAAATATTGGAATAAAAAAGAAGGAAAAAGTCATATTTTATTATGAAGGGAACCTTTCTAACACGTTAAAGTTACTGCATTTGGAGTTTGATAATCATGGCATTGAACATTTTCTTGGTTTTCCTGTTCAGTCTTAACTGACAATCCACGGCTGAACAAAATTCTTCTCCGGGTGCTCTACTCAAGAAATTAATGTCCTGCCTCCATGCATTGAACAGTCATTGTGGCCTGTTACTTTCTTCTGCTTTTGTTTATGCAACATGTCTTCCTCACATATAATGAAAAAGGACGGTGGATATTCCCTGTCCATCCAGCATTCTAGCACTGGATATCATCAGGTCCTATGGGGCAGCTGTAAAAAATTCCACTGTGAGTAAAACTTGCCTGGACAAGAAGCTGCTTCTTTCTTCTTAAGCCTTGGTAATCAGTGAACAGCTTATGCCCTGAATTTTTCTGGTCTAGCAAGTATTTTCAAAGAAAATTAAATATTTTTTTTTCTAAATATAAACATGTTGTCTTAACATGTATGTAGTAATTTTTGCTGCCTAAACCCCAACAATTACGTATAAAAAGAATAAGCTAAGCAAAGAACAGATTAAATAACTTTAGTCAGATATTTTTACTCTGAAGATGGTTCCACTAATGTTTGGGCATAGCTAGATTCAACTCATTCCAAAAATGTAAACTACGCTTCAGGAGAAACATAGTTACCGTTTAACAATTTCTACTGCTATTACAGCAGAAAACTACACTTTCAAGGTAGTTTTTAAGCACTGGGAAGACGAATAGTGGAGGATAACTTGTAAAACTCACCCATGGAAAAGAGACCCTTGGACAATCAATGCTCCTAATTTGATATTTGTGTAAAACATGATCCCTTATCAGTCCATGACTACAGTTTGAAACCCTCTTATTTCATACAGCAGGGATAGATCAGAATGTAATTACATTGTTTTATGCATGTGTTGATTCTTTGAAAGCATGCACCCTATTCTCTGTGACTCAGTAATACTAGCTATTTGTAAGAGAAGGGAGTGTGATCTAGGAATCAATTTAATGTCTCCATCAGACCTAGCTTGACACCAGCTGGGAATTAATTCCTGTAGCTTGCTGCTGGTCTCACCAGATGCAAGGTGGGTTCTGCAGAGCTGCTCAACAATCAGTTCTGTGTGCTCCATGGTAAAACTGATATATCAAGTCTGATCCATGCCTAGGCTGGGCCACATATGTTTATGTTCCTTGAAAGATCATAAACTGGTCTGAATATGTTTCCCTGAACAGCACAGTTCATCCATCTCTGTACTAGATCTGTGCACAAAAGCTTATGTAATCTCTCCACTTTAGGCCACTTCATATACATTGTGCCAGACACATTTTTATATCCTCTGGCAGAACATAAAAAGAGATTTTTGGACAGAATGCATCAAGCAGGCTGGCTTCCTGAATATGCTGGTAGGTACTTATGGGGACCACAAGCAAGGGATCTGAGATTATGTTGTAAGGACACATGATATTTTAGTTCACGATTTTGCCAAGGGCAACATTTTGGCTATAGGGCATACCACTCCCTTTGAGCTTGGATAGTCTCTTGGGCCTTGACTAGTGTTGTCAGGGCTCAGGCTGACTGGGAGACACCTTTCCACCTCCATTAAGAGAGCCAGGCAGAATGCAGAAGTGAAAACGTGACCAAGGCAGTTATGATTTTAGAGAGTCCCGCACCTTTCAGCATAAAGCCCAGCCTGTTCTTGTACCACAACCACTCTCCTGCCCACAAACCACAGGGCACATTTATCACCCAAGCTCCAGTTTTCTGGTTTAGTGCACAAATGGTTCCTGGTGCACCAAAACATTCATCCTCCTTTCCCTTGGAAAGTCTCACTCCCTGAACTTGGCTGTTCTGTGAAAGGAGGATGTACGGCATACTGGCAGAAGCTTGCTTTGTCCAGCATGCTGGGCCAGAGGAGCTGCATCTCTCCATTTGCTTGGCTGTATGCATGCTGCAGGTGCATACCAACTCATTCACCCTTCAGCCACACTTCTGATGATTGGTACTACCTGCAAGCAGATGCAAAGTGAAACGATGTTTTAATCCAGGCCTGGAACCGCTTTTATGAGCGACACGTATGCCCTGGAAAGCAGCGTAGGGCAACTTCAGGTAACAAAACCATACCCTTTACAGAAAGGGCTACTCTTCACAGAAGAGCCCTTTCTTACAAGGCAGGCATTGCAGGCAGCTTGGGATACGTACCCGGCTGTTTAAAAGCACGTGCTGTAACAACGAGACTGCAGCAGCCCAGTTCTCTTCCAAGTGATGCACTGCACCGCCTGGGCTTGTGAGTTGCCCACCACTCCTCCCACCTACTGAGGCACCGGCGGCGAGTTGGTAACCATCCCAAAGCTTGCTGTACCTTATGAGCTGTGCCAGTGCGGCGGGAGCC
>NW_009940653.1:0-14470 GCF_000696875.1 Nestor notabilis
CTCTCCCTGTTTTTCCGTGTCGGCGTGTGCCGTCTGCAGGGTTCCAGGACGTTTCTCGACAAGCTGTCTCTCTGTGAACAGCACCGCATCCCTCCGGGGTTCGCGGGGATCAGCTGCTTTGTTCAACCCCCTTCCGTGTCCAGTTTTATGCGTGTAGCACAGTGAAGAGTATGGTCATCGCGTTTTGGGGGAAAAAGGCAGAGGGAAAACGTAGAGCAGTTAATTTCCAAGATAGCTCTCATAATCTGAACATGCCACTCTTGCACAGCCACTTTTCCTCAAACTTTAGCTTTCACCCCCTCTCCCGAGTATGTTTATACCTTTCCTGTGAAACCTGTAGTCTGTGCTAATCACTGTTGCTCCCTGGGGCTATGGTGGTACGAACAAGCTGCTCATAACCAAGTAGATTGTAACTTGCATAATCGGTGTTTCAAGCAGATACTAGTTGCAAGAATATGCTTTTCCTGTTAACATTGTTGCTGGAAAGAATCATTGACTATCTTTTAAATAGTTAACGCTGCTGATATGCTGTCCTTCAAAATGTTACATTGATAACTGAACAGTCTGATGCTGGCTATTGGAATACAGCATTGATCCACAGCTGGGAATAGTTTTTTAAATGGGACTGTCTGCCGCATAATTTAAAGGGGTAATAGGTTAAGTGCTCTGAAGAGAGGGATAGAGCTGTGCAGAGAAAGCACAGAACTGCCTTACCTTCCTGAAAATTATGGACGGGCCTCACTGGCAGTTGCACTGCTTGGTCTGTGTTTTCTGGGAGAACAGCTGATTGAATACGTATCTTCTAAATACATTCTTACTATGTGTTTAAGAGCTTCTTTGTTAAACAGTTAATGTGTAACTGTGGCATTAGTGTTTTATTTGGGCTAGCAATTGGAAGAGAGTGAGTACTGGTGTTTCTCAAGTGCATCTGAACACTGCTGCTTGTTTACCCAGTAAAAGATAATTCTCAGAAAAGGGAACAGGTCCTTGGTTAAAATTGCGTGTACAAGTAGAGAGATCTGACTTTGTGTTCTTGTCGGTTCTGAGGCTTCTATTTAGAATCTTCCCCATGCATGGGGGTGTGCGTGGCCTGTGGAAAACCTTCCCAGCCCTTTACATGAAAGGCAGCGTGCAGTCTAAAGCAAAGGTTTTCTGCACATCAGCAAAAAGATGAAAGCTTGTGATCTGTGTTGAATTGGTTCAGATTTGCAACGTGTAGCTGCCTTTATGAAGCCACTGAAAATATCAGCTCTTGTAATGGTTCCTGAAATTCGGATTATTCCCTAATAGTAAGTTATATGCAGGTGTGAATGATGATAATCCTTAAAAAAAACAAACAAACCCACAGAACTTAATGGGGGGACTTACAGCTTTGATGCTCTTTGGCTGCTCAATGTGAAATTGCTTTCACCTGGAGACTGATAGCCTGCACTATGATCTGTAATCAGCTCCTGGATCTAAAGGATGGGTTAGGTGCATTCTTTGCACTGCTTCTTGCTTTATTTTGGAGCTGAGCATTATCATGTTCACAGCAACTTCTAACTGATTTGTTTCAGTAGTTCTTACAGTTTGTTGATCTTGGAAATTTGCAATTACATCTTCTATTTAGTGTGAATTGTATTAAATAAAGTGATTGGGTGAACTGAAGAGGTGGATTTGAGAGAAAACTAAGAACAGCTCTTTTGGAAGACTGTCACTGAAATGAGTTAAAGAAGTATATATTTGAGCAAGAGGGCCTGCCAGTTTGACAGACTGAGACAAAGGGACTTGTTCTGACAAATTTGTGTGTGGATAAGGAAGAGGGTTAGTTCTTCTGCTTTCATCGGTTCAGCTTAAGGAACAGGAAAAAATCCTGTATGGTGTGTGTACTGGAGCAGGGAATATAAAGTAGATGGAGCAGTGGGATATAGAAATAACTCTTCTAAACTTGCATTTCCTCATGGCAGAAAACGATGTAAAGGTGGTTTGGATATCAAGAGATGCACAGCTGCAAGTCGCCAGGAGTGAGTTCACTGGTACTGCTCAGAACTGGCCCACACTGTAGCGCTCGGTTTTCTTTATTAGTGCTGGGGAAGCATTGATAAATTAGAGCCTTGCAGCACTATAAAATCCACCCTGGTGGGGTTTTGGCAGTTTGTAAGAACTTGCAAACTGCAGAAACAATGTTATTGTTCCATTAGGCACATCGGTTTGTAGTGGTGAATGTTAACAGGAAAACTGTGTCCCGAGTAAGAGGAGACTGTAAAAATAAAAGCATAGGATGTTAGAAAAACAGTCCTTTCTTCCATTCTCCTTCTTAAAGAAGGAGCTGAAAATTGGTAGCCAGAATTCTTGGAGACTGAAAGAACAATCTGTAAACACTTAAGGGACTTGGTAGATGCAGGAAGATAAGAGGGAACCCCCTTAACAGCCTTCATCAGAATTCCCTGACTGGACTCCTTCTCTCTGGCTGCTTCTCCCTAGGGGTCTGCATCTTATCTTACTGGCTTCCTTTCCTCTATTTGCCTCTGACTAATAGGCTTTGTCTTCTGGTTACTGGAAGTCTAATAATTTCTCTTGTCTCTTTCCCCCTTCCTCCGTTTAAAAATACTATATTAAATGGCTGTAATGTTTTGCAGATTGTCTGCATTGGTGAGATGGAATAATTGTATACTTGACTTTTAGTTATTTAGCAGTAATGACATAGTAACTTGACTCAAAACAGTGGTAATTTCATGGCAAATGCTCAAGGCAAATGTTACATTCTGGTGGAGAGCCACCTGCAATTTACCCCCTGTAAATATATGACATGGGTAAACTGTCTGTACTAGTTCTCTCAGTGTCTTCTGTGCAGTAAGTTGTCTCAGCTGTGTCTTTTGAAACAATCAGCTATCTCTTCCCTAAGACTCTAGTTTGAGTCAGGTAATGACAGATCTGGGTTGAAGTCTTTCCTGGGAGTGATCGGAAAAGCCAAGACTTGCGGATGTGCTCCCGTCATTCACTTGTACCTTGACTTCACCCTTTCATGGGGAGCTTTGTGGAATTGCTCAGCTATTGGCAACTGGCTGTTGGTGAGGAGGTCTGAGAGCCCCAGGGACAATGGCAGTTGGCATCCAAATGGGAGCTCTGCCTTCCTGTGCACAAATGCCACTATTCTTTATGGTGCTATAAGGAGGTTCTTGTCATATGTGGCTCAGGTGTGACGGTTTGGTGATTTTTGCATTTTGATTTTAGTGCTAACCAGAACAGAGCAAACAGGAGAAGAGTCAAATCAAAGCTTCTTGTTTAAAAGATAGTACGAGAGCTAACCAGTTTAGACTCATTATGTCTCTGTTTTACCCGTGTGTCTTGGAGGGCAGCTCTTCAGTCCAGTGGTTGTCATCTTGAAAGGAGCAGAAAACCTGGATTTTAGGTAAAGGTTATTTAATTGCAATGTTTTGCTACTAAAAGAGTGATGGTTAGGGGGCTGTTGTGCAGTAAGTGTTAAAGGACTCTTTCACAGAAGTAGGAATACTGTAGTGAAACCAACAAAAACATAGGTGGTGCGACAAGATTCCAGTAAAGAGAATGAACTAGTATAATCTTCTGGTGTCTCGGAAAGAATAGCTATAAATGCTGTCCTGTCTGTGACATCTGTTTTGTGAAAGACAAAACTTACTTAGCAAAATGTGAGAATGCTGTTACTGACCTCCTGTCACAGTTTGTTATTCCCAGAAAGTCAGACTGCCAAAGACAGTATGACAGTCATAGTTATTTGTTGTCTCACTTTTCCTATTTAGTGAACATAAGTGTTTTTTGGTTTTTGTTTTGTTTTTTTTTTTAAACCAAAGGGATTATGTGTTCCTGAAAAATACCAGTCTTGTTTTTGCATCCAGTAGTAGCAGAAAGTGATAGGTTTTAGTTTTTATTCTGAAGTTTTTTAGTGCCATACAGCTTTTCCTTCTGCAACTTTGAAACATCTAATGCAGACAGTCTTACCTTTTTGTTTAAACATTGAAAGGGAGGGAGAAAAATCACCTTAATGCCTATGATTATGGGAGGTGTGTGTAGCTTAGTAATGGACTCACAAACGTCCTAGAACTTGGTTTTGGTCATATGCTGACTGTTCAATGTTTTCATTGCAAATGAGTCTGTACTGAAAGCCCTGAATAGTCTGGATCAGCACATAAGTGTGCGGTCTGGAAGTGCCAAAGGTCTGATGTGTACCAGCTTCAAGCACAGTTACCTGTGAGTGGAGTTAGTGATTATGTCTTGTGAAGCACAGGAGACATGCCTACACACCTTATGTCACTTGAGACACAGGACATCAAGTGAAATCTGGGAAATGTGAAAACTTATTAACAAAATGTGTGTGTTGGTTGAAGCTGCCACCAGATTTCTCAGGGAGAGCTGAGAGTCTGTGTTATAACTGATGGCCTAAGTTCAAGTACTCAGAGGAGCTCCTTTGGAGCAGTTGGTACAGTTAACATCTGAATACTGCAGCATCCTTTGTACAGTGTGAAGTGTTAGTGTGATTCACTGTAATAGGGAAGTCAGAGTGAACAGGGGTCTCTGCAGGTGGTTTTGTGTATTTTCTGCTTTAAAAACCCGCAGTTGGCGTAAAAATCCAAGCATGTGCTCTTAAAGCACTTTCAGATGTCAGCCTTTTCACTTAGAACAATTCTTTGTACATAACTAAATATGATTTGAGTATTTACGTGATCAGAATTGTAATGAAGTTCCTACACAACTGCATGAAATGAGTGATACTTTCGGCTGACATCCTGTAAACTGTGTTACACTTACTGAGATGGCTAGCAGGCCTTCTGTAAACTTATGAGCATCTGCTGCCAGCAGTGATCTTATGAGGTGGTCTGGCTCTTGTCTTTGGAATTGTCCCTTTGCTGCTCTGTTAGGCGGCTGTGCGGGTCATGGTTCTCACGGCTGCTTTGTGCTGGAGATGGGACTGTTGACCAGAGCTGATGAAAGGCCTTCCTTTTTGGTTTGTCTTCGGTGTGTTTGTGTGTTTTCTTCGTTATTGAGAGCAGGAAGAAATATAAAGCTATTCACTTATTACGGTTAGTTTAAAGCATATCTTATATGAATGTAATAATTCAGGTAGAAATCAAGTGATTCCTTGATATCTACCTGAATTACATTCAGGTGAACGTAATGGATGAAGGTGCCTCAGCTGCTTCAAGGTGAAGCCTGCTGGCTGAACTTGGTGCAAGAGAAAATCTCTGCACCCTTAGCTCAGTTTAAAAGTAAATATTCCACCCCACTGCAGAGTGGATTGTGGAACGAGGTGGTTTTCCAAAGTTATTCTGGTTTGGCTACAGGATAGTTGCAGTTTCCCGTAGATTAGTTTACGGAATTGACTGAGACAGCGTAAGGTAAATATTTGTAGCACAGCTGCTTTCAGATGCTTACAGTGCAATGAATCTGTGTCAAATATCTGAGGGTCATGGTTTCTGTTGGTCCTGTAATCTGCAGTTTTGCTGTAGAAATGTGAATTGGTTGTGTTTGAGCACAAAGTGTCTCTTGCTCTGGTATGTGCTGCTTTAATTATTCATAATACATACTGAGGTGCTAAAGGTTATCATGCTGTGCAAAAGTTACAGTGTACCCTGGAAAAATACTGAAGGATTATTCTTTTACAACCCTTTGCACGTTAAAGGAAAAACCTCACAAACCTTCATTAGATGATGATTTGCTTTTTCCTGAGTGCTGGACCTTGAGAGTTCTATGGCCTCATCTCAGGGCAGAGGGGGAACGTTGATAGTTTTTAGATAGATAGAGATGGATTGCTCAGTGACTGAATCTTTGTGTTTTTTTTTGAAAGTGATAGATTCAAACTCTTCCAGGGTTTGAGTTACGTGCAGTGAAATAAACGAGTTTGTTCATGTTTAAGTATGTATGAGGTAGGGAATTGGATGCAGTCTGGTTGGGCTAATGGTTTCAGCTTTACTGAGAACTGATGGTGTGATCTTGAAAAGCCATGTCATTTGGCTGTCTTGATTTCCCCTCTGCCCATTGTCTTGCTCATAGCGTAAATAGACTTCTCAAAACAATTACTGCTGCTGTATGAATTAGTTCATTAATTTATTTACATTACAGAAGCACCTGAAGGCACCCTTCTAAGATTATATGCTATTTAGCTAACTGGACTTGGGTTTGCTCTGTGAAAATACAATAATCCTAACAAATCATTCCACCCACCTAATAAAGTAGGATGAAGCACATAATAGGAAAGGATTTAAAACTTTTAAATGGGGCTAATTGGTAAAACAGTCAGAAGTAATCAGTAAGTAAGGTATTGTGTGGTTAGAGTGTAAAAGAAAGGGAGGGATTTGAGGATGATGCATGTGTGACTGCTGAAAAAGCTGCTTAAGGAACGCCTTACATGAGAGAAAGCAGTAGGTGCCATTACTCTCTATTTCCCTATCGTTTTTCACATTAGCTTAAGAAAAAATAATGAATAATCTTGTATATTACTTCACACAGTGAACTACAGTTCCAAAACGTCTATTCTGGGGTTTTTTTTAAGACTACTAGTTGGACTTTGAACATGAGAAGTGGTGTCATGCCCTGTATCTTAGTAGGGTGCTTTCCAGAGTGCAGAAAGCAGGTTTCTTCTGCCTAGGATCTTGAATGGAAAGATCTCCCTCAACGTCCCAGTCCTGGTCTTGAAGTGCCAGCACACTATGGTGAGGAGCAGTTTTCATTAAGAGATTTTTGCCTACTTCTGGCAGCTGTGGGACTGCTTCTCGGTAGAGGTTTGGTGATAGACTTGGGTTTTGGCACTGAGAGCTGGCCCAGCATTATGGACTGTAGACATGGTAAGGCAGATTCTGAATCTATTGTCATTTGAATATAAATTTTTTTAGGTATTTTTGTACCTGCCCCTGATTTTCCTTCCGTGGTAGTTAAGCCAGTATGGTCTTTCTCAAAGAAGTCCACATGTCATTTGAGAAAGTATTCAGGCTTCCAAGATACACATTATCTGGCTTGGTTTTCCCACTGACTGCCGTTCAGCCTTCTGCCAAGTGGCAGCCAAAATTCTGTATGGTCCCTTTTCATACCTCAGTATAACTAGCTTCTGCTCTGATACATGTGTGTTCTATAGAGTTTGATCAGATTTGTAAATCTCATTTGTTTCCAAAGCTTAGAGAGGTGAAATAGAAATAGCTTTTTATCCTGATTTGGAAGAGGTGGACAAAGCTCTCATCCGTATGCTCCCAAAATCATTACCTGGCTGTAGTTCATCGAAAGGTGCTTGAACTGCAGGTAGGCTGACAAACTAATAATTCGTTGTCACTAATTGCAGCAGGACTTTCCTGCTTAAGACTTCCTCTTAAGTAACTTTGCAAAAACGTGTTTCTGCAGCAGAGGTGCAGAGCAGATGTGTGTGACAGACTGGTGCTAGCACAGCGCTTGGGTAGGGATGTGGTGAGGTGTCTTCTGGGCTAATGAAAGCCCATAACGTGCCCATTGTGCTGGAGTCAGACTGCTTTTGCTGAGAAAGTTTCATTGCAGGTTATGACTTGAAATAAGCAGTTTCCATAATGTGATGGCTTTGCTGACCGAAGCTTTGTTTGTGCTTTAACACTTAATGCACGAACTGCTTTGGTGCTGTACTATAAAACTCTTACATGCACAGTGAAATCTTCCACATGCAGAGTTGATCCTCTCAAATTGCTTGCTGAAGAGAGAGACCATGTCACTAATTCTTCACTGATTCCCCACAGGAAAGCAAAGGAAGTTGACTTTTGTGAGAACGTTATCAGCTCTTACTCTTGGAAAAGCTGCTGAAAACAAGTGTGGAGGGGGATAGCAGCTTTGGTGCTGCAGTGTTCTGCAGTGTGATCCTCCGTGCACCAGTGCTCAGGAGAGCCAAAGTCACAGGGGGGAATCAGGCACAGGTGTAAAGGAAGGCAGATGAGCAAAACAAAGGTCTCCATAATCCCGAGGGTACAATGCCATGTATGTGTTGTCCCAGTGGACCGCTGAGTTGGATTGCTAACGAACGACGCAGGCTGGTTGCTGAGTTGGTGCAGTGTGACACTGCTCCCATGCCAGTAAGGGGGGATGCTTGGTGATCGTAGCATACAGCTATACCTTGCAAACCTGGCCCAAGGACTGAATTAAAACCTGTGCCACAGAAGTATGTGTTTGATGCTGCTTTCCATCCCAGTCACCTTACATGATTTGGGATCAAGTCAGCCACAATGCATTGCTGTTCTGTGATAGCCTTTAAATACAGGCTTGAAGAGCTTGGTTTCTAAACTGCTCATAGTGACTTTTTATTTTTTTAATCCCATAATTGTGTTGTCACAGAAGTTTCCACTTGGTACTACATTAAAAATTAAAAAAAAGGTGGAATGGGCAACTTGGTAGAATAAAAGTAGTAAGAATGGGGGAAGAATTGTAGCTGGTGGTTCTAACAGATGTTAAAACTTCTGGCTCCTGGTTTCAGACAGTGTGTGTGTACAGGTCAGCCAACCTGGAAACTACTTCAAACAACCTGAGAGAGTTTGGCTGAGTAGGGCTGGACTCCATCAGATTCAGCTTCTTTTGAAAATTGAAATAAGGGTTTGCTTCCAGTAGTCAGGTGGAAATGTAGATTTGGTGGATCATAGATTTCTTCCAAAGAAATACAAATCAGTTTGAAAAGTAGTTAGTTTGTTGCATAAAGTTGCCATGACAATGGTTTTAAAATGTGAAGTGTTAGATGTTGCCTCTCCTCTCTTTAAGCAGGTTCCTGGGGGAATGCAGGAGCACAGTGCCCTTGTGTCTCTCTGTCTCTTCTTTCCTCCCCCAGTGATTTATAAAAGGAATTATTTAGTTGCAAGGGACCAAAAGGAACTGACAAAAGTTCTAAATTTTACGTTTTCTTAAATTCTTCAAATTCATGAGATGCTATGGTCAAATAGTAGGAAATCCAAGCTAGTGCTTCCACTGTGAGAAGGGCAGGGACTCCTCGGTTCCCACAAGCATTTAAGTGGGCTGGTGGCTGTGCCACCTGGACAGGGTGGCGCTTTCAAAAAGAGCTGTGAGGCTGTGGAGGGGGGCGGGTAAAAGGGTTGTTGTTTGTGTGGAAGATGATGTTTGGAAATGGAGGATAAATCCAGAGTGAAGTAGGCTTTTTGGGCTATCTGTCTCAAAAGTAAATGCCTAAAAATGGTTCGGTGGAGATACGCTTTTGCTTTGTGTGTGTGGGTGGCAGTACCAGTCCACAGTTTGTAGGGGTTTTGAAGCGTTTTGGATGCCTGCTTCCTGGGCTTTTTAAAGCTTTTTAAAAAGCTTTGATCTGAACTAGGTTTTATTTGTTGGTCAAATTTGTCCTAATACACATATAGGACTTGAGTTTAGGGACAATTCAGTTTGTGTGGAGACTGGCATGTGCAAGAAGAACTTGTTTCAAGGTTGTCTTTCTACATCCATTACGTACTTTACTGAAGCAAGTACTGAACAAGCTATTGGTCCCACTTTTTTCCTTGGGAATAGGTCTCATGTAAAAAGTAGTATGCAGAAAGGCAGCTTTTGATCACCCCTAGATGTACTAAGAGCTGTAAAAACAAGATGTTTTAGTGGTTTAGTATGGTGGAGCAGAAGAGCTTTGCCAGCGTTGTCTTGTGTTTGTTTGGTGGTTTTTTTCCCTAGATCAGGTACAAACAGAGGTGTTGACTAGGTGCTGTGGTTGTAGCTCTTGCTTGCACAAACCAAACATGCTTTTTTTCTGTCATCTTCTCTTCAGAGCTTCGTGGTTACATAGCAGAGCTGGGAATTTAAGAGAAGTGAAGTTGAGCCAGCTCAACTGAACACGGGAAAACAAACATGGAAAAGAATGTGCTAGAGAATGAAAAAAGAGAATTACTTTCTAGATCCAAATGATGCTTTGCTAGGTAGCAGCTGTCTGGCATTCACAGATTAAATAGCTGCTTAGCTAACATGCATTGACAATGGTAGCATGTCCTCTGTTTTGCTTTGAGTGCATGAAATGAGGATTTAACTCTCCCATGCTGCAAGCCATAAAAGTATCCAGAAGTGTGCATTTACTGCTAACAAACATTTGAGCTTGTGTGTTGAATTCAGTACCTGATCTGTGCTTTATATGACAATACAGAGTTAATGGTGTTAATGATGCTTTATAAATCAAAAAGTGAAATAGTCTTATAAAATGACTCTTTCAACAAATGGATTTTGGCTATGGAAGTTTTTATTAAATGCATAGTTGTTGCTGAGCAGTGTGCTGTATTTTATGGTTTCACAGCCTCTTTGAACGTAAAGGCTTGTGTGGTCTTTTGTCTTGCAGCATTTCATGTGGAACCCAGGGAGCCTGAAGGAGGCTGTGAAGCTAGTGGAATGATTCCCTGTGTAACTGAAACTATGTAAGTATTAGATGTTTGCTTACAGGATCACTTGCCCAGCATCAACTGTTAAAGCGGCGATTGCTTCTGGTTCAGCAGTTGCAATTATCCTTTTGTGCCTCCTCAGAGGAAAGCTGTGTGTCTGCTCAAAGCTGGAAGAAGACAGGGCACCCATGATACTTTCAGCTATTTAAGAAGTCATGTATCCCTTTCCACTAAAAGGTAGATAATGTGTAGTGAAAAGTTGAGGCAGAGTTAAGCTCTAGCAATGTTGTCTTTGCCTTTACTAGTGAACTGCTACTTGGGAAAGGATTTAATGGTTGGCTGAGCTGTGTCCCCTTTTGTTATGAGATTTCCTAAATTTGTCTTTGATGGGTTCTTGAATGTGTGGAGGATTTTTTCCTCTTCTTTCTTGATACTTAATGTGTTTTGAAACTCATTGTAAATATCTTCTGATGCAACACTTTATTAAATGGCATAATGCTCGCCTGTGTTTTGTTGTTCTCTGGATGTATCTGATAATTTCTATTACTACAGTAACATTGGTCATTAAGTTAAAATACGGGGTTACTTAAATACCTCCTTTGCATCTTGTCTCCTCCTGCCAGCTCTCCCCCACTTCAGTGCTGCTGTTTTCAGTTGTGCCATGGCATGCTTGCATGACAGAGAATTATTACTGAGTCATTTTGTTGTTTTGCTCCCTTCCAATCTTGGGTTGCATGTGGTCTGGTCACTTGAAAATGGAGAAAAACTGATTTCTCTACAGCACTTAAAAAAAAAAAAAAACACCCCCCCCAAAAAAGCCCTAAAAAACCCCTCAACCCAACAAACAAACCAAAAAGCCCCAGTAAGCATTAGCAAGGTCTTTCCAATCTTCTCTAGGTTTTCTGTTTAATGTATTGGGTAATACAGTTCTACACATCCTTTGTTCTTAGATAGAGGCTTTCCTTTTCCTTCCTTTCTAGAAAGGAGCAGAGAGCATCATTGTTGATCTCTGCTTTGCAGTTCCTGTTATGTGGAAGATGGCCTCATGGGCATCTTGGTGATTCATATTTACTGTAGCTTATTGCTCAATGCTTGTCTGAGTAACTCTTTGGGAGTACTGTATCCTGTAGCACTAAGTATGTTCCAACCTTAGCCCTGAATTTTGATCTTTTTTAGCAGAATGGCAAAACTAGTGGTGAGCACTGCCTTTTGTGTCTCACTGTTAATGTTGTACTGATACAGTAGTTCTGCTCCTGGGAAATGATCCTTTTGGGAATTAGTGCTTTGTCACCAATCCAGTATAACCTTTGGGTACACAAGAACTTTATACTTGTACTACCTCATCCAGCTGTGAGAAATAGCTCCGCACATCCTTGTGCTCACTTAGCTGCAGTCAGCATGACCTAGACATGATGTTTGTTTTGCTCTGAACTTAAATGCGTCGCTCTGTTCACTTTCCTGAGAGTGCTTTTTCATATTCCTTGAATGCTGAGTTCAGTGCAGCTCCTGATGCTGCAATGGGATCCTCTCTCCAGCCTCCCTTAACAAAAGGGCCGACTTCTCCCACTTGTTTCTATCTCTTTCTGACGCTCTTGTTCCTTTCAAGCCTTGAAACCTGAGTCATGTAGGAAGCGGAGGTGACTAGTAAGTGAAGTGGATCCAGCTCAGTGAAGGCATTTTATAAGCGGGTAACTGATGGAGCGCCAGAAGACTTTTCTCTTACAAAACCAGATACATGCACAAGCTGCCAGCGGATGCAGTCTGACCTTTAATTTTTTTTAAAAGGGTTTTGCTATTTTTGGGGTAGAATGCTTCAAAGTGTCTGGCACATAGCATCAAGTTTCATGTAGTAGAAAAGTGAGGAATTGCAGCAACTGTACTTGAGTATCTTCTATGGTGTTTGTTCCTAATGAGTAGGATTGTGCTCTGAAAGCCTCCTCGGCAGGGAGGAGGAAAGAACTCCGTTACTGCAGGGAAGAGCAGTGCTAGCAGAGCCCAGGCAGTGGCTGTTCAGGAGCAGCAGCCAGCTCCTTGTAAGGCAAGTAGGTTGGAGTACAGAAAGCATGTTTGTTAGAGGGGTATGCTGCAGGGGATGTGGTTAACTTGCACTCTATGGGTTAATGTTGCTGTGCTCTCCAGTGGTTTTTGGAAACAGCTGTTGGGACACTTCCGCACTTACAGGTGTTTAATAATGCTGGCTGACCTTCCCTCTGTGTACTGTAATGCTGTCTTTTCATGACAGCAAATGACAATAAACCCCATCTGTTTCATCTTACTGGTGATGTCACTTTGTAGACTCAAATATTAGACTGTTACATCATCAATACAAGTTGTTGCTTAGGAAATACGACAGTATGAATCACTTCCATTAGGAAAACTTAGGGACAGAGAATGTAAGTTAGTCTTGCAAACTGTCTTTTTAACTTTAAATGGGGATTCCTAAAGTGAATTGGATTAATATCTCTCCGTTATGCTGTGTGTGATTTTACTACTACCAGCTATTTTAGAGGAAAGTACCTTTCACTAATAGGCAGCTATTCTTTAGCCTGCCCATAGGAAAAAGCTGTTCCAAATCCCCAACAGCTAACAATTGCTGTTATGTGTTTGAGCAGAAAGTTTTATAAACTATCTATACTCTACTTTAAATTCTACTAGTGGTTTTTACTCAGGATTTCTTCATTCTGTCCCTTTACTTGCATGCTTCTCTCTAAAGGAAAACTCAGCCAAAGCAGTGCTAGCAGCCTTGGAGAAACTGATGGAAGAACAAGGATTAAGGTAGATGGAGTATTTGAATTCTGATTAATTTAAAAAAAGGCTGGTATCTGGGAGTTAATCTCTAAGCCGTAATTTACACTGCCTAATAATATCCTCTTTGTTTTGGTGTAATGAAAAAATGGCATAGACTGGAGAATATGCTGTTGCTCAGATGCGTGGCAGCACAGGAACCAGTGCCAGGCTGTACTCTGCAATTCGCAAAGAGCTGTGAAGTACTAAGGACTGATGAAATTGTTTTTTGGGTTGTTTATATGGAAATGCATATTTTAATGAAGCCTTTAAAATACAAATGAATAAGGAATTATTCTTGAATACATTAAATTGAACTTCACTTGCCTATAAAAATGTTCATTGTTAAAACACTTTGAAAGTAGATACCAGATATTTGTTCCTTCTGCTGCTGAAAAATAGGTTTTTGTTAGTTTTGTTTGGGGGTTATGGGCTAGGAAAAGGAATCGGGGAGGGGAAGCCAGGTAGTTGAAACCAGCATCTTGGCAAAAAATACCTTTTCTTTGCTCATGAAACTGCATACATGCTGTTTTGACAAAGCAGGTATAATGGTTGAGAGAAGATTTATGTTTGTAATCCTAATATCTGGAGAATTCATCTGCGCTTGGTGCTGCTGTTCCAAGTTGATTTACAGCTTAAAACAGGGGTTTGATCTCGGAAGAATACAGAAAACCTGAAGTCTATTTTATTTTTTCATTTTTAATTTTAATCTCCTTTCTCATTCTAATTCTGTAACCTGGGAGCAGTAAACAAAGACAAGGCAAACCCAATTTTTATGTTTGAGGCTTTTGCCTAACTGACAGCGGAGATGAAATGCTAATAAGTGGGTAAAGGAGGAATATGATAAGCAATTGCTTTCTTGGAGTTGATACTTCTGAGAAATGGACTGTCCATGGTGTGGCTGCGTGCTGATAGGATAGTGTCAGAGTGTTAGTTTGGTATTAATAGGGATAATTTAAGAAACCTTTTCTGGGGGTAAAATATATTTTCCAAATATGCAAGGCTTTAACATTGTGATTTATAAAAACAGAACATGATGAAATAATTTGTCATTTTAGTTTTTATTTTTTTAACAGAACTGGAATTGCTACTTCTTATCTGCATGGGTGTCTGTCTGAAAAAGGTTCATTAAAAAGGCCCCCTCCCTCTGTCTGTCTCCTTACCTGAAGGGAGGAGCCCACTTGAAACAATGAATAATTGCTAAACACTATCTTGCATGAAAAGTGAGTGTTGCACCTTTCTGCAAACACCCTCTGTATGTGTTTCAAGAACAAAAAGTCTAGATTCCAAACTCAGTTTAAAAAAACCCCAAATCTACAGCTCCCATCAAACTGTTACACCTCGCACCCTCTCCAAATTAAAAACAAATCCAA
>NW_009940653.1:14489-29806 GCF_000696875.1 Nestor notabilis
AAAAAAAAAACCAAAAACCACCCCTTTTGCTCATTTGCTGAAGGTACAGGCTAAATGCTTAACTCTGCCAGGTTGTCCCTGCCCTCCCCCCACCCCACACTTTGTTTCAGTGTGTTATATTCTATATATGAAATGTGGGTATACTTTTAAAAACCGTTTCCTTTAAAATATTTCTGGGTTAGAGTAGTCTGTCTTGATGAAGCCTGTACATGAATCAACCTCTTTGTAACCTATGTTACAGTAAGAATTTTAGGAATTTCCTTTATTAGGACCCGTTAGTATACTGCAGCCACTGAGTGAGCTGCATTGATTTCTAGGTAAAACAGCCTGAAATTGCCTGAAATTTATGGCATATGCCAACCGTCTGTACACTACTCCTTTTCAGTATGCACAACTTAAACATCCTGAAGTCGGTCTCTTACTGGTGAATGTTATCCCACATTTAATACTTATAGTATTCTTTGTGGAAAAAACCCAGCAATTTGACTCTGAAACTGCTTTTCAGGTCAGTTGACTACCACTAATGGCATGGTGAGATGTGTTGAAGAGCAGCTGCGAGGGTGTCCGACAGCAAGGGGACTGCTCTAGAAGCTGGGCTTGCAACATCATGGGCCAGTGTGTCACGAAGTGCAAGAATCCTTCTTCTACCCTCGGCAGCAAAAATGGGGAAAGGGAATCCGGCAGCAAGTCTCATAGTAAGAGAAGCGCAGTCCACAAAGACGACCATGGTTCAGCTTGTGGGAAGTCTCCAGGAGATATACTTGTGAATGGGACAAAGAAAGCGGATGCTGCTGTAGAGTCTAGTCAGCCTCCAACGTTTTCTGGAGATACAAAGAAAGACCCTGTTACCAGCGCAGAAGAATCTTCACTCCAAAGGATTGGGGAGTTATTTAGGAGGTATAAGGATGAACGGGAAGATGCCATACTGGAAGAAGGAATGGAACGATTTTGCAATGACCTCTGTGTTGATCCCACTGAATTTAAAGTGCTAGTTTTGGCTTGGAAATTCCAGGCTGCTACCATGTGCAAATTTACAAGGTTAGTTCTTGAAGAACTTGTAATTATTTTCATATGTTAAAGTATATCCTGTCATCTGTATGTTGGAGAGGCAGCCTTATTAGCTTCACTTACCTCTTTTTTCTAACACTAGCATTTTGATCAGATTAATTCCTACTGCTGAGAAGGTAAGCTTTGTATTGTCCTCTTTTTCCCCTTCTCCTCACAGTGTGTTTCAGAACCAAAAGTGGTTTTGGACTTTATACTGCTAAAGATGAACAGTGTAATGAGGTTCTGTAGACATTAATTTATTCTTATTTTACTAAAACCAATTCTGCTGTTTCCAGGTGATGAGATTGGACACAAAACCTAATTTTTGCTTTAAAGTAATGTGAGATTCCTTAATAATTGCTACCAGCTCTGTTATCAGTCTGTGAAAGAATGACAGGCTGCTTCCTAAGAATTGTTCCTGCCCAACCAGTGTTACACTTAATGTCTTTCTCCAAGAGTAATCCTGTTACAGTGTAGAGAGGGAAGGAAATGCAAGGGTTTTGACACTGGTAGCTATTTCATAATGGCTGACAAGTGATTGGTATTTAAAGTGCTGTCTGTCCTGGACAAGGGGGTCAGTCAGCTAGCTTATAGCATGTGTGATCCTTCAGGAAACAACAGAATGGCTAAAACTTATCAATAAAAACAAACCAACCAACCTCCAAAACTACAACAGCCTTCCCCAACTTGATTATCAGTGTCCAGGCAAGGGCAAGATTTCCTACAGGGACTTACTGAGAATGAATCTTTTATTTTGAGTAATGCTTCCTATTTTTACTCAGCTTACAACTTTCAAAATCGCTTTGGTATTCTGAGCCGTGAACCAAGCCTGTGCTGTGCACTGAACACAGATAGCTTTTCCAGCATCTTCAGAGTCTTTGTGGATTGGGGGGGTGTCAGATGGGTGAGTTACTCTGGAATGCACATGTGGATTTGCTGACTGCTGATGGGGCAGGTATTTGTTAACACAGTTAAAGAATTGCAGGTAGTGTCTGTGATTCTGCACAACCACCGTGAGTTTTATTAATGTCATTTTGATTTTTTTGGAGAGGGCAAATCTAGTGATGAGAAGGTACCTTTGTTTAAAGGCACACCCCATGGTATGGGTGCTGATTGACTTCTTTAATCAAGGAAAGCAACGTGGTCTTCTGTTCTCCTGCGTGCTGCCCCATCTCCTGCCCTCCTTCCAGCCCATCCCGTGTCAGTCTGCTGGCTTTGGTTGATACTGGCTGGTTGTAACACTTGCTCATGAGCATTAGAGAAATCAGAGCTACCATCTACCCACTTGGTCAGATTATTAGCAGGCTAATTAGTACAGCAGTGGTGCTTTGAGCAGTGTTTGTGTTGCCTTGCAGCCCATGCTCTGTCATGCCATGCTTTCTTCCACTCTCAGCAGGTGCCTTGCTGACCAGCACTCTTGGCACCCTTTTTATTTTGCAGGCTGGAAGGGCAATTAAAAACTCACAGGAAAGCTGCCAATGAACTGCTGTGTCTTGAGAACAGCTCACCCAGAGTATGGGTGCTTAGACACGGGCAATATTGGAGCACTGTATATAAGTCAGCTTGATTCAGGGCATAGATGTGGTGGTGTCTAACATTTGTTATTTCTTCTATGGTGGATTTTATTCACTTCTTAATGTGAGAGGCACTGGGTTGTGGTAGTATTGAGTCATCAGAAAGCCAGACAGCAAAATCTTTCAAAAACCACTGGATCTGAGGGGTGTATGTGGTTCCCCAGGCCATGAGGAACTTCTTGGAAATGTGTCTCTTTCCATCAGCTCCTGTTGCCAAAATCCTTGTGCCACCTGGGCTGAGAGGACACCTTGTCTTACCCAGATAACCCTCTTCTGATTTGACGTGGCTGAACGGAGATGGGAAGTGTTCAGCACGTGAGGTCAGGGTGAAGTGCACATGCTAATTTCTCTTCTCTTGCTTAATAGGAAGGAGTTTTTTGAAGGCTGCAAAGCAATAAACGCAGACAGCATTGATGGCATTTGTGCAAGGTTCCCCAGCCTCTTAAATGAAGCCAAGCAGGAAGATAAATTCAAGGATCTCTATCGTTTCACCTTCCAGTTTGGCCTGGACTCTGAAGAAGGACAGAGGTCGCTACATCGGGAAATAGCCATTGCCCTTTGGAAATTAGTCTTCACCCAAAACAAGCCCCCCATTTTGGACCAGTGGTTACACTTCCTAGTCGAGAACCCCTCAGGAATCAAGGGAATCTCCCGGGACACATGGAACATGTTTCTAAATTTTACTCAGGTGATTGGACCGGACCTTAGCAACTACAGTGAAGACGAGGCCTGGCCGAGTCTCTTCGATACCTTTGTGGAGTGGGAAATGGAGCGAAGGAAAAAGGAAGAGGAAACCAAATGTATTCTGTCTTCGGACACAGAGGGCCTGTGTGCGGCGGAACAGACTTAGCAGCATCGAAGCAGCAGTGATGGAAGCAACCTGTTGCCCTTCATGAAATGTAAACTCTGGATGTTTCTGGAAATTACCAAGGCTCCAGATTTTTCTACTTTACACCTTTTTCTGCCTTGTCTTTGAAAGGGCTCTAAAATGCTGTATCATGTTTTAGGCACTTTCTTAATTTTGGTTATTCCTTTTACTCTTGCCCTGAAATATTTGACCCTGGCTACAAGTTAAGCATTTTGGGGTTGTTTTTTGTTTTGTTTTTTTAAGACTTCAGATTAGTATAAGTAAGTCTGATATTTCTTGCACAATGTAGATCTTTTTAGTTAGGTTAAATTAACATTGCTAAATTATACAGTGCCAGATTTAAGTTTTTCATACTACATCTGTCAGGGCAGGTCTGTACTGTGTGTAGTGCTGTTTACATTGTTGAAATTTTAGGCTGTAATAATTTTAAGGTTTTCTACCAAGATGAACAGCAGTGTTAACTAGAAACGCATTAATCCCCCGATAAAAGGTTCTAAACAACCAACAAAACCAACAGCTTTTTGTAATATGGCTGATTCCCATTTAAGCTCTTAGTGAATGAGTCCAGATCATTCCTTTTTTTTTTTTTTTTTTTTTTTTTTTGGGTTTCAAACTAAATGTTGGGATTGTTTTATAAAATTACTGTACCTGTCAGTCAACTGAGTGGTAGATGACAATTTGTATCTAAATCTCTTACACATCACATAATAAAAGAGCAGTACTACCTCAGTTTTATTGAAAGTGGACTTCTTGATGGACTTCCATTTTCTCTGGAAGTTGTATTTTTGTGGTTACACGAGACTATTTTTACTTGACTAAAAGAACCAAAGGTTCTGCTTCTTAAGTTTGCTAAACATTGACAGAAGCAACACACAAACCCTAAGTCTTCAAGGAAAACTGTGGTATAATTCTGCTTTAATTTGTTTGATTTATACCTAAAGTATTACCTTACTTGTCTGGCAAGCACAGTACTTCTACGTAAGGAACTATCTTTTGCATTAATATTGACGAACCAATTTTTTAAGGCCTCTGTTTAATTGCTAAGGCACAGTTAATACTCCACACTTCCTGGAGCAACAATATCGGCATCTGATGACAAAGTGAATTCTTAATGACAACAGTGTGGATGAGTCATTTTTAGACTGATTTGATAATATTTGGATAGGAGTCAATTTATTATTTTACAATGCCTGTATTGGGACTCTTTGCCTGTTGAAACTGTTGTGACTTAAAGGGAGTTTTATTAACACTGGTTGAAACTTTTTTTGGTTATTGATGCTACCTTTTTTAATTTTAGTATGTCAACTTTTTTACACCTTTTGGTAAAAGGGATGGTTGCCAAGGCTTTCTACAGAGCTAATACTGGCTTAATGAATTTGATACATTTCCATTACACACCTTTTATTTTCAGAGCTGCATTTCAGGATTATAGAATGGCTTCAATTAAAAAACCAAACCAAAACCAATCCCTGCACAGTCACCCATAGCATCTAATGGCTTTTGTGATACAAGGGTTTTAAAGCTAAAGGGAACCAGATTTTAGTTGATGAGCTTGTCACTGGCTCCAGGGCAGCATGGTTTGACATGTCTGCTGTGCCCCAGACGGGTTAGGAGAGAGAGGAGGATCTGCCTGAATTCTGTCACTGGCTTTGCTGGTGTGCAGCCTATGCAATAGCTTGGGTCTGAGATCATAAATCACTAACAACATGTGGGTATTGAAAACTCTTAAAACCCAAACCCACAAGCCTCAGATAGCATCTCTTTCATCTAGTAAAAGGAGAGTTTGGTCCATGCTGCTTCTGCAAACTCTTGCTGGGGCATGCGTTAAGCTGTAGAAAACAAATGTTGTTCTAGGTGCAGCTGAGTCTGTCCCTTTGCAGGAGGGGAGCCCTGAACTTGCTGTATTGCAGGTAAATACACCCAAAGCGTTGTCCTTGCTACTATAACCTTCCAAGCTACTATGGCATAAGCACAGTTTGGCAGCAAAACCTTATTCCAAGTTGGTGAAGAAAGCAGGCCAAAGCACTTGTGCTGCTATAATTGAATTTATGGTGAGACTTTTGCTGGTGCTGTTTCAAAAACAAGAACTCCCCAACAGAGGCTGCTTTGTTAGCAAAAGTTCCATATGGAGCCTGATTTGATAGTAAATGAAAACTGTATTTATAAGTTTGAGACTTCTCATTCAGCTGTTAAATGCTTTGTTCATCTTTTTTTTTTTTTTTTTTCCCCCAAAGGTAATTTAAGATGTCCAGAGTGTGAAAACTGACTATTTAGAGGCAGAGGCAGTGCATGCACACACGCACACCAAATTGTGCCAGCAGCTGCTACTGAGTCATGTGCTAAACTGCAGCAGCTCCAGAGGATGACGGATGGAGCTCTTTAAGGCTGGTGCTTATCTTGTGGCCTGAACGTGGATAGCAGTGAGGAAATCAATCACACATCAAGGCTCAGCCATTTTAGTGTAACAAACATAATACAGCTGCTTCTTAAAGATGGTGGTGGTGAATATAGAGGAAGGGAAAAATCTTACTTCCTCTTATGGAAAGGACATATGATTCTCAGTGGCTTAAGTCCCAAGTACGTGAGGCCAGCCTTGCTCTTGTTCTGCTGCTTTCAGCCCAGCAGGAGCAACTCCACCCGATGGGTAAAATACTTGCAAAAATAGCCAAATGATCTATCTAGCAAAGTACAATTTATTTTTAGCCTAACTTCAGTTTTTCAATTACCATTTACAGAATGCAAACCAGACCTGTATCAGTTTATATTCCCAAACCAGGAGCTGAAGATGCAACTCTTTGGCAGTGCTGACAGTGAGAGAGGGTGTCAGACCTTCCCTGGGATTGCCTGGTGATTGCATGATCCTAAGCAAGACACTGTAATGCTGGTTTTCCTGTGTGGGAGTGGGGGGTTCTGTGTGGTTCTCAGTAGCCTCTAAAGAAATGCTTGTTTAATGGTTAAACTGTGAATATCTGTGGAACAGGCCAAATACATTCACTCTTCATATTTTATATACTTTAAATCCTCATTGTGCAGGCACAGGACTGTAGTGAGCAGCTGGTGAAATCCTTGAAACCATTGCAACTATTTAATTTTATTTTAATTATAGTATGTGCTAGGAAACTTTATGCATGTAGTGAATCTGCTGCAACTTGGGATAAATAACTATAGAATACTATATAGTTAGTTATAGTAATGTACTGGAAAACTGGTCTGACGTCCACACTCTGTGGCATTTTGCCTTGCCTGATATGCAAAGAAATACAACTCCTGTAAACTTCAGTCCCTAGTAATAAAACATTGACCAGCTGCACCATATTATAGTTTGTAACACCTTTAGAATTTGGCTCCCAGATTGACTGGAGGCTCAGTTAGACTAATTTTTACTTGTGAGTATTTCTGAGGTCAAGGCTATTGATTCAAGTAAGGATTTGGAAGATTCCGCCTGTAGCTGGCCATAAAACATGACTGAGGAAATTGAAATTGAATGCTGAATTGTGAGTTTACTTGCTGCTGGTGCTATTCTATATGGAGAATTATAGCTTTTTAATACTGTGCAATTGTAATGAAAGAACCACAGGGAAAATAAATGGAGGTGTGGCAGAAAACTGGACAGCTGAAGCCTGTGGCAGTTGGGTGTGCTGAGCACTGGCTGTCCCCGCTGGCACAGCAGATCTGCTCCTGCATCAGCCTCTGAACCATGATAGCTTTTCAGGCAAGCACATTTAGGAGCATGAAACGAGTTCACCCTGCTCTGCTGATGAGCTACCTGGGGCTGGTTGCACGCAGATGCAACCCCCCTTCCTGAGGGCAGGGTGGCTCTGAGGTGAGGGTTCAGAGCGCTGGGGGCAGCAGCAGCTTTGCCTGTGTGACTTTGATTTCACTCCTTGCATGTCTGTCAGAGCCTGAAGAACCCATGGATCCCAGGACCAGCCTGTTACCCATGGTTCCCAGACATGGCTATGCATTGACTAATGACCTTAGTATTTTCCTGACACTGTCAACATAAGTATCTTCCTTGCAGTTCTAAGCCTTGTTTCCAAATAAAGCCCAGCAAAGTTAAAGAAACACCATGTAGTTTAATAGCCACCTCAGCCGTGATGTAATTTGTTGGCTGAGGTTACATCATTCCCATTCATCAGAAAATAATAGTCATTGTGAGTTTCTGGGTCTTGCAGCCCTGTGTTCTGCAGTGTGATCCTTTTTTAAAGACCCTTGGTGAACTGGGCACCCACTTCTTCCCTTGAGCTCATTCTGCTCAAAGTGTGTGCATGTAAATTTAGCCTTTTGTGTTAAAAAGGAAGATGCTTAACCTGAAACTCAAAATTCTTTAGGGTAGTGTTTCAATATACAGCAAAACATACATATTTTCTCCAGTAAGTATTGAAAGCTGAGTATCTGCTTAAATCTTGTTGTGTGCAAACAAAACCACCAGTGTTAGAATTTTCTCTCTGGACTATTGAAGATTGCAGCTTTGGTTTTATATTGTCAACTGCAGTGAAATACATGAGATTGTAAGACAGAAGGCTGTAACTCCTTCACGATGAAGTACATAGGTATCTCTACCTCTTGATCTTAGACTTGAATTGTTTGAGGTTACCATCCTTCTCTCCCAGGATTTTAGGCCTGGATGAGTAATCTATTTTTTTTAATTGACCCAAGTTAAGTATTATCTCTCTGCCATCCTTTTTGGAAAACTGCTTTTAATCTGCATGCTTCCTTTGAAAGGGAGCCAAGTCAAGCTGCAAACAAGTATTGGTCCTCCTGGGTGCTGGTTTTGGAGTGCCACAGAGTGACCAACTGGGAGCTACTCTGCATGTGGTGCAGGGGTTTTTATCATCATGCATCCTCCCCCCTGGCTGGGCTACCTGTACTGACAATACATTGAAGATGGAGCAGCTGCTCCCCAAGAGGGAGCCATCAGCCTTTTCCTTTGCCCTTGAAAAACTATAGGAACCCACCTGATGCAGTGCCATGAGTGTATTTTTCTTTTAATTAAAAATTACTGTGTTCCATGTTGCACTGGACCTCTAACACCCAGCAGATGGGAGCTGCAGGAGGCTGCACGCATCCTTTTCCTCCCCAAGGTCAGAATCTTGCTCAGGACAAAACCCTTACGGTTGGACAAAGCTGCAGAGTTCTCAAGTGTATTGGAGGTGCCAGAGTGGCTCTGGTGCACAGTTGTGCTCATTAGTGTGTACAGGTGGTGTCTCTCTTTCATGGAACACACCTGTGTCCCTTGTGTTCCTCCCCCAAAGAGAACTACACCACAGTTACTGTCACTGCAGATCCCAAGCAGATGCTGTGCTGTAGCAACTGTTGCCACAGCATTCTTCTTCCATTTTGGGGGCTGTTTTGAGGTGTGACCTCTTGCACTATCTGTACAGGCATGTATTTCAAGGGAACAGGGGACCTGTGGGACAACAAGTAAAAGGAGGATGAAGGTCCTAGTCCTGCTAACAGCTTGCCTTAAATCACTGAGGTTACAGCGGTTCCTCGCTACTATAGCAATCCTCGGCCTTTCTGTAGTTAGGTTTTAAAATCCAACAGATTCTGGAGGTTATACAAAGTTTTTAAATTATTTTTGAAAAGCTTCTATCTTTGCATAATTGCACTCTTGAGATAAGCCCTTTCTGGATAGCATTCACTTCACACGCAGGCGGAGAAACCATCCATCTCCGGTGTTCTTGCTGTAAAGTGTTTCTTCCCTGTAAATTATATTTGGACTAAAGGTTGCCTACTGTTGAACCAGTGTGTTTACTTGAATGTTACCATTTTATGCAGTTAAAACTGCTAACTCTTGCTCTTCTCTGGGCCCATGAGAGGGGGAGATGTGTGACCAGAGGTGGCAAACCCACAGAGGTGGAGCTGAGGAGGGCTGGCTGCTGTTTTTGTACTCCCATATGTATTACACATTAGAGGACTTCACAGAGTAGTGCTTAATATTTTGATGTTGTGGCTTTTTAAGTCACAATAAACATAGTTATCTTTAAAATATGCTTGCTTTCTTAGCTATGAGTTTAAAACAGTCTTTAATAAGGAGATGGGCTGGTAGAAGTGGCTGGGGGGGCCTCGAGCTGATAGCTGTTGAGTAACTTGAGTTCCAAGAGCTGTGGATGCAATGAGCAGGATTAAGTCCTGTCCCGATGCTGCTGGTGTTTGTACAGGCTGGTCTTGAGGGCATGAAGCAACTGCACATCACTGACAGGCTGCACGGAGAAGGGTCAGCCTGGGGAGCTCGTTGCTGCAGTTGGGTTTCTTGGAATATTTGTTTGTGGATATCGAGGCCCCCAACTTAGTCTTGACTCACCCTTTATGGAAGGAATGCATTTTGATAGTGTTTGCTCCAAGACAAGTAACTAGTTATAACTGAGAAAATAGAATCAATCTCCCCATCCCTAAGTCAAGCGGCAGGTGAGGATAGGATCAGATCTGCTGTTCTCCTTGTCGAAGTGGGTTTTGCCTTTTCAGACTCGCCCAAGAGATAACTCTGTATGATCCAATTTTCTTGCCCTGGGAAACAATGAATGTGTTGCTTGTTATGGAGCAGACCCACACTTCTCTTTAAGGCAGCAGTATCAGAGGTGCTGTGTAAATGTAATGCTTGAAAATGGCCGGAGTAAATTCTGTTTCATGTAAGGCCTTTTTTAAAGGGATGTGGCCAAATTTTAAACCCTGATTTAGAGGAAAAGTGGGAGAAGTTCAAGATGATGCATCTACTGGGTCCCACTGGGTTTGTAGTTTACAGTTACTTTTCTTATATGAAATTCTGCTCACCATTGTTGTCTGGAACAGAATGGAAACAGCATCTTCTAGACTGTGCAATCTAAGGCACAATGCAAATAGGTTGTAATGAGAAGGTTGTCTTTACTTGATAGCAATCCTGAGTGCAATGTTTTTGTTGTGTCCCTTTTGGAAGAAGAGCATTAAGTGCAGTCTGAGGTTTTTCTTTTCTTATAAGCAAAGCATTGGTTTGTCCATTACTGACTTCTTGTGGAATTTGTGCCAGATGTATATTAAATATTTTGGTGCTTTTTCTAATCCAAGTTGCCATTCATTTACCTGTGAGATTATTGTACTTCTGTATATTTAAATGACCAATCCCTTAAAGAAAAACAAAATAACCCTTCAGTCACAATGTTATCCTGCCTACTGTAGCTTTGTAAATGTTCCAAAGCTTCTGGGTTTCCTGTATTCCATTAAGGTCTGAGGGGAGGGAGGGGAACAGCTAAAGCAATCTAATCCACTGGAAAGGGCACGTGCACGCTGCTCTGTGCATTACTGAACAAATGAGTAACATTTGTGGTGTTTACATGACACGTTGGTGTTCACTTTTTGTGCTCAAGCTTTGTACAAAATGTCTTATTTAAAGCTGAAGTCCTTTTTACATTTTCAATTAAAAGGGGACAAATTAATTATTTTTTCATGCCTATAAATAGGACTCTTGCTAGTTTTATTTGTCATCTCCAGAGTTTCTCAAGCAGGAATCCTGGATGCTTACTAAATCCTGCCTAGTCCTTACAGGGAAGTGATCACATCATTTTTCAGTGCACAGAATGAAAACTAGCTGGGGTTTTTCAGCTTTGCAGCGCAGATGTGGACAAGAAGGAGATGCTGGATGTGAGCAGCCCTAACAGCAGCGTGCTCTCACAGAGGGTGAGTGCTGGGGCAGGCTGGCACTCGGCCCCTTCTGCAGAGCAGGGAGCCAAGGGGAGGGGCAGTGCTGGGTGAGGGACCGGCTCCTTTCACATCCTGTAGTAGCACATGTTGATGCTATCCCAGTTTGATAGCTACAGCTGAAGGCTGCCAGGCTCACCTGGAGGGGATAAAGTGCCTCTTTAAAAGAAAAAACCTGGGTGCATTCATCTTAATAAAGATTTCATTTCAGGAATTTTGGAGCCTTTAAATTTAGGTGGGAATAACACTGACGTGAGCATCTACTACCCACTCACTAGTGCTGCCTCTGGGCTAGCACTGCATTTGCCTTTCTCCTTTCTCTCCCTTGCCTCTATTTTTGTCTGCTCCTCCACACAGCAACTCCCAACTTCCACTCCATAAGCTGCCAACTTGGGGCTGGAAAGTAGGCGGGTGTAAATATCATATCAGCTGTATTTAATGATAATTTCTGGAATAATAACTACTTCAGCTTTATCTCAGCCCATTCTAATTCATATCAAGAAATTCTTTGTCTCATGTTCAAACCTTGTAACAAGTATTTCCTTTTTTTTCCTGAGTGCCAAAAGGTCTCCCAGGCATCTTCCTGCTTGGAAATTCCCCATGTTAACAAGCGATGCTCCAGCAGCCTTTTTTGGAGGTGGCAGTGGCTGCAAAGCATAGGTCTGAAGTTGTCAGGTTGCAAACACCTCATCCTACAGCTGGTTGTGCACCAAGTGTTACTGCAACTGCACTGCCAGCTCTCCTGAAAGCACTGATGTGTAAAGCTCCCACAGACTGTGCTGTCCTTAACACGGCCCTTGCTCTCCCACAGCCACTGCAATTCCTCTTTTTTTTCTTCTTTTGTGTGTGTTAAGGGTATGGGGGTTGATCAGGGAGGGAGGATTAAGTGGAGATTGTCGAAGAAGTATGAATCACCAATTCCTCCTTTCCATGGACTAAGTACAATGCTTTCCCAGAAAGGAGGCAGCGACTGCTTCAGGAGCTGGCACACCATGTTTCCAGAAATCCACACAATTCCTGAGGATAGCTGTTAACGCTGAGCAGCTGCTGCAGGTACTACATGAACTTGACTTCCTGGGTTGCAGCCTGCAATGATTCAGTGAAGACAACCCAGCTTGTAAGATGGGCTTTAAGGCAACACTCCCCTCTGGCTTGTCCCCAGCTCTTCTGATGCACTTGCCTACTTCACCTACTGTCAAGGGAAGTTGCCACAGCAGGAAGGGTTAATGGAAAAAGTTTTGTGCTTTAAGATGTTTTGAATAGCTTTTATTTTTAGACTTGGTAAAAGATACAGAGTGGAAGCCTATTGTTCTTATGGTAGGAGATCTTTGTAAAGACATCAATATTTAAAGTAATTAAAAATAGCTTAACAAAAGACTTTGCTTAAAAACTTGCCAGTTCAATAAGCACTCCTCCCTCTGTCATCTTTTACTGCCATCAGACCAAGGCCAGGTTGTGCTCCATGCCCGCTGCAACATAAACAAGAGGGGTGTTATTTCTGCTCAGAGTAGCCTTGATGCACAATAATCTTGCTGGTCTAGTGGTGAGAAGCTGCAACCCTCAGGGGCAGCAGATTGGAAAACCTATTTTTTTTCCCACCCAATATTTGGCATTCTTCTTAATCAAGAAACCTCCCCTGGGCTGCCAGTCCTCTGGGAAACAGTAGTATGGACAAGAAACCTCCTCCAAGCCTGGGATGAACAAACCACCAAAAGCAACCACCCAGCCAAAAAAATTAACCAGAACACCCTAAAAAAAATATTCTTAAAAAAATAAATTAGAAACTGAACAATTAGAGCAAATCACCCCAGGAGCAGCCCTTGACATGCAACCTTGCTGAAACTGTTTGTCACTGCCATTAAGCCTAAATATACCCTTGGCTGGGGATGCATCTCCTATTTAGGGACGGCTGTTTCGTGCAGAGGGTAATAGAGCATCAAGATTCTACTCGGGACGCTTTGCAAGAGAGGGCACCCTGGCCTGGCTGCCTGGCCAGGCAGAAGAGATGCTGCTGAGCAGCTCTGCCTCCCTGCTCCTGTTTCAGGGCATGTCTTCTGCCTCCACAAGGAATGGTACCCCTTCTGTTGGAGCGAAACTGAAGAAAAGCAAGGGTAGATGTGACCTTTATTTGACTGTCTGACCAGTGACACAGTAAGAGAACAGAAGGCTGCTGTAGTAAGTATGTACTCAGTAACTAGGGCCTTGCCTAGGAAAGCTGTAACCTTGCTGGTTAATAATTAAGCTGTCCATGACTGGCAGTGTGGGCTTCAGGCTCTGAAATGCAGGAAACCCACCCCATCTGGAAACATCCCTGATACCAGCACGAAAGCCCAACTCAACTCTAGGGCTTGTCCCTTCCTACAGGAGCATACAGACTTGCTGAAAGTGTTATTTTTTCCCAGCTGTCCCCCTCATGTAAGAATGAGGGCATGAACCACCTCCGTCAGCTATGGCTGAAGCACATACAGCAGGGTACCACAGCACAACTGGTAGGTGGGGCCTTGACTGCAGCAAGTAGGTCATTTTAAAAAAGAAACAAAACCTCACCAAAACCATGCAAAAAAACTGGCTGCTGTGGAAACTGCTGGGTTCTCTTGTAAAACTTACCTTGCTGGTAAGAGGGATGAAACATGCAACTGGGAAAGGCAGGTGAACTGAGAAGACCTGTGTAATTAATCAACACTCTGTACTTCAGCCTTGCTGATCTGGCCCATCAGCGACATAAGTGGTTTCAGCACTTGTGCTTGTTCTGGATCAGGCATGGCTTGTGGGCAGAACTTACTGCTGAGGTTTTACTGGCCAAACATGAAAGTCAGTCTGAAGAAGTACAACAGCTTCTTCAGGCCTTCTCTTAGGCTTTCACTTCCTTGTGCAGGGTTTTAATAGAATAAGATAAAAAACATTTGGCTATGTATTTTCCTTGGCACTTTGCAAAATCAGTGGCAAGTTACCTGTTCACTCCAGGAAAGAGAACAACGCACAGGGTATTATTCTGAAGACTTCTATAAAGCTTTTTGATATGGTGGTCTAACTTCTTCACCTTCTTCCTCAGATCCTGCTCCTGCATAACAGAATATGAGCATTAAAATCCCCAATTCATCTGCAGATCTGTAGCAATCAACACTTAAAAGCACCTATGGTAAGACAGACCCGTGGGGATCAAAGAGGTGAGTTCAGCAGTGATTCTGTTACTGGCTGGCATTTGGCAGTGCAGTGGCTCAGCAGCAGGGAGAACCACCTGCCCTACTCCAATGGCGCAGCAGCTTCCTCTGGTAAAAGTGAGGGCTACAACTAGATCTGCTCTCCCCTGTATGGCTACAGAACTAGTCACCTCTCCCTCCAACTCCTGTACCACCTGCTACACCTGGACATTGCTCTGTCTGCTCTCAAGTGGTAGCTGCAGCTCCTGTGTAGCGTCACTCGCTACCCTGAACAGCTACGCTGGTTTTAAGGTTATACAGTACCCTGTACTATCTCACGTGATACTGCCTCTCCAGACTGCCCTGTGGGAACTGATCCTTGGCAGCCTCTCTGCTGTCCTCTCACAAGGAGCCCCTTCTGGTCCCTGCAGTTCTGCATCTAAATCTGCTCAGAGTTATCATTCCTGGTTCCCAGGGCAGTACCTCCTCACTAACTGCAATGAACTTAAACTCACAGCGTCAGACAGTTGCTCCATTTTGTCATATAAGATATGTGCTCTTTGCTTTCCATCATTGCTGTGATTCATTTGCCTAATCCATCTCCAGAGGTGACCTGAAGCAAGAAAAAACCTGCTTCTTAGTTTGCTACCCTTCAAAGTCCATCCATTTATAACTTCGAGGGCATCTGCAGCACTCTGTGATTCCTGGAATTCTGAAACACAAAGAGAAGGGGATGTGCTTGGTACTGCAGGGCAGGGTTAAAGATGTGGAGCAAGAGGGAGATGAGAAACTGAAATCACTGCAGCAAACATATCCTCATTTTGCTACAAGTAAACATCAGACCATGGATCTGCCAGTTAACTGCAACAGCACTCACCCAGGTGTTCTCCTCACCTTTTCTGAGGTGATTACTTGTCTGTGTGGAGCTGTATAGTGGCCAGCCCTCACGCTGAGGTACTGGAGCCAGTGAGCTACCCTGGAACTTACTCTAAATTCTAGCTGGTTCACCACCCC
>NW_009940653.1:29817-30223 GCF_000696875.1 Nestor notabilis
TTATCTGTAAACTGCTCCTCCAAACAATACTCCCTTTCACTGGAGTATCTGAAATACCATCACTTTGAGCATACATGAGTGGCAGTAGCTCTTGCTGTGTCTCTGCAAAGTCCCAAGGGCTGCTGAATGAGCTTATTTGAAGGAAATAAGCAGGCTGCATGTGAAGCTACTTACTGAGGAAACAGCAGTTCCTGTGCTTGCCACTCTGCAGGTCCTTTGGCAGAAACAGTATTTCCAGGTCTTTTAACTGGCTGAATTTTTCTTGCAAGTCCATCTCTGTTAATGACTTCTTTAGACCCGCCACATAAATCACGCCTTCATTTTCTACATCCAGTTCTAGTTCCTTTATCAAAACGTCACAGTCCAGCATTGCTGCAGTGACACGTCTCTGGACCTGTGGATTCAG
>NW_009940653.1:30272-39815 GCF_000696875.1 Nestor notabilis
AGCAGGAACAAACACAGCACGTCAGCCCGAGCAGCTTTGTGTTCTGAGCTTCTGTGGTAAATTATTTCCCCCCATTACCAAGAGCTGACAAGCTATTTTCTCTCTCTTGAAAAAAACATGACTAATGAAGGCTAACTTAATTAATCATGAAAAAAGGAAAAGAGATTATGTTTGTAATGCAGAAACAATATCAAATTAAGAACTCCGTACTTTGTATATGGCATTTTAACACCCTGTTATTTGGCTCTTCCTTTTGAAGCTGCAGCTGGAGGACAATGCTTTCTAACCCCCTTCTGCTGACAGGCAGAAAGGGAAGAAGGGAGCTATAACCATTTCCTTTCTGCCAGTGGCACAAAATTGTCTAGGGACAGGGAGTTTGTAACAGCACAGACAGCATTTGCCTAGATGCTAAGCTGTGAGTCCATGTTAAAAGAGACATACTGGATGCTGTTCCTGTGCACAACATAACTTAGGCTTTTGCTATTTGTTTAGTTTACCTTAATGCAGGATCCTGCTACCTCAGCTCCATTTAGGCTTTCCACAGCAAGCTGCGCAGCTTCCAGCACTTCATATTGGATACAGACATAAGGCTTGAAACAGAATGATAAGATACTTCAGGCTTATCAATAATACACATTAGCCCTCCCTTTTTTTAAAGTCAGGTCTCAATAAAGTTATGTTTTCTTTTTATAAAAAGGTTTGGAGGTAATACATCTAACAAACACTCCATATACAGTAGCTGTTAAAAACAACCTTCAATTAGTTCATCAATTAATAACTTTGTTTTTCCTTGCCATTAAAGGCCTTAGCATATAAATTCAAAAAAAAGGACAAAAAGCATCTCAGCTTCTCCATGCTCAAAGTGCTCCTCTGCTCAATAGCACAGTTAAGCCACTTGAGCTCTGCTTATTCCTGTCATTCTGTGCAACAACGTTTAGATATCCTGAACTGTTGTTGCTGATGAAAAAAAACCACAAAACCAAATAGAGTAATTGGTATTTCAGTGGTTCTAATCCGTATCTTTCCAAGAGATTATTTGAGCCTTCCTTGCCTGGCAGCAAGCTTAATGCTTTGAGCACTCCTTACCTGGTATGTTTCAGTTACCACTGTAAGAGACTGGATTGGTCCACACCTCCCAAATTCTTTTTTCACAGAGTGAAGGCAAAAGCCTTCTTCAAAAGGACCTGCGTAAATTGTCAGCATGTCAGTCAGCTTGCTTCTCACCTGTAGGAACACAGATTTGAGAAGGAACTTCACAAAGCAAAGGAACCAACTACTTGGTGCCTCCAGATAAATAATGTCTCTTTCCAAGCTCAGCAGTGAAGACTTCTCAAAAAAATAGTACCTGTTCACAAAGTGCAAGCAGGTGAGATGCAATGTACTCTGGACCCAAACTGAACTGAATGATACTGAATGTGGACAGGGGAACATCTTCTAAGGCTCTCTGAAGAATCTGGAGGGAAAAGAGTGTACAAAGGCTCAGACACACAATAGAACTGTACTGCAAAGGAGCAGAAACAAAGCTACTGAACCGAGTTCCCAACTTTAATTTTCATTATTGTTCAAGGAAGCCCTCAGGCAGAAATTCTTCTTTAGTGAGTCATAAGAGGATGTAGAAGATCAAAGCTTATTGCCAAAATGTTAAAATGGATTTAGCTAACCTGGTATTAACACTATTGCTAACAGTACTGTCAGTCAGCTTTTTAAAATAGGACTCATCTACCCACCCCCAGAACAAGAACTTTGAACTACTTTGATGCTTGCTTAGACCAACCCACTCTAAGCCCACTCACCTGTTTGTTTGAAGTGCTCAGGTTACTCTGACACAGGCCAGAAGAGCCTAGTCCCTGTCTGCCCAAAAGAACGGGTTTTTGGCCAGTCACTTGCAAGCAGTCTAAAAAACTAGCAGAGAGAAGCAAGCTGTGAATCACAGTACTTATTGATATGGTGAATTAAAAGCTTTTAAGTGCTTGTCAGAGGAAAATTATACAGTTCATTGAAGATATTTGAAAGAATATTCTTGTCCTCAACATCAAAAGAAGCCTAGAAAATGCTTTGTGAAATTTAAGATGCAACTTCTAAGTTTATCAGTGCTATGCTATAATTATTTGTGTCTCTCTGAAGATCCTGATGGCTTCTGAAAAACGTAACAGACTTCTTTGATTTTACTGAGGGTTTGACTGAAGAAAAAACATGCATATTTGAGAATCTTATTACCATGGTTTGGATAAATGTGGAGGCTCATTCAACTGTTTCTGGATTCTACATCCTTCTGGCTGTAATGCAGCTTTGTTCTGTGAGTCCTCAGCCAGTTTTTCAGTTGTCAGAAGCATCTCCAAGTTTAGTTCTGCAACCTTGGAGAAGGAAGAAGATTAGCAGTTGGCTTTCATCTCAGCTAATTGTAGCTAACCAAAAAGCATGTGCTTTCTCTATGAGTCACATAGGCACACTCCACAGCAGTGAACAAACACGGGCATTAATTTCTTGCCTTATTATTTTCTGTTGTCATTTCCAAGCATGCAGCACTCACAGCATCAACCAGCAATCAGCTCCAAAAAAGTTCTCTCAGAAATCAACAACACAAGCAAGAGACTCATAAAGCCAGCTGAATCACTACCACAACATGCAAGGTCTCTCATTTCTTTCATCTGGAAAAATGACAGCTGGAAGTGTCTCAATGCTTCTTTACCCACTACCCCTCTTCAAGATCAGCATCAATGCTGATTCACATCAGTGTTAGAGTACTGAAACATTCATGTAATGCTCAGGTTATTGAGATACCTGGATATATGCTGAAAATAACAAGCTGTCAAAATTGAGGCCTCTACCACAGCTCCATTTTCTCTTTTAAATCAACAAAAGGATAGGCAGAAATGGTTTTTTTTCCCTTCACAACTTGTATGTTCTGTGATTAAGGGCAGAAATCTTAATTAGATATAGCTACCTTTGCTGGTCCTTGCTCAATAAAGAATTGAGCCAATTCCAATGCAGCTCTAGCATCTTCTGCAGGATCATGCCCAAGCTTCTGCTCACACTGAATCTCCTTCCTACGGCATCAAAATCAGTTGTACAGGCAGGTTATCTGTTATCCACACTGACCAACATCCTGCCTTTTCTACACTGGGTCCTTTCCGGGCAAAAGAGTTTCCCTTCTCCAAAAAGGATTTCAGTTCTGTGCAGCAGCATTCTTGTGAAATATTCCCAAAAGTTACTGCAAGAAATGTTTTTGCAATGTTGAGCAAAACACTGTTTACTGGGTTTGACACAAGCAGAGCTAATACTTGGTACTCTGCTGCATGGCTATTTTTAATTGTACTTCTTTGACCAATGACCCAGCTCACAATTCGCACAAAGACAGGGAAGTAGCCAACAACACAGAGAAGTCTGGCACTGCAGAATATTAATAGTCATTATGTGAATGGTGAGAACTGTAGCACTAAGACATACTATCCAGTGGTTGCTAGCACACCAAGGAATATAATTTAAGTCAGTAAACCATATTTTCATACATTAGCCTTTCTTTCTTGCTAACTGCAACAAGTTTCATTTGTTGAGCCAGAGTGTCTTTGTTGCTCTACAATTCAGTACACTGCTACAGACGCGCAGAAAAGGTCGTTTTGTTAGGACTCAAACCTGGCCGGGTCACAGCGTCCCTGCTTGCTGAAACACAAGCCAATTTATTATGCTGCCTGACGTTTCCAGCAGGCAGTAAATTCCCCTTTATTATGTCTATTTGCAGAGCCTGCTCCTTTCTTTTGAATTTTAGTATGACCCACCATGACAGTTTCTAATATTTCTTGTTACAATACAGTAATAATCTTACCCTAAAACAGCTTTGGCTAGAAATTTGAGCTTAAATCTTCGACCTTCATTTCTGGCAAACAGCAATGAAGTGTCAATAACACTGGGGTGGATCATCTGGAGGAGGAAAAACATCACCCATTTAAGAACAGCAGTCATACAGAATTAGGCAGTAACTCCAATATTATCTGTGCCTCTGCCTTTTCATTTCAGTTGCCAGTTTCTCAGGGACAGATAACTGATTCACAACAAGAGAGCAGATGGGAATAATGAAACAAGCCCAACTTTCCTTTCAACATTCTACTGGGAAGATCCAGGTTGGGCTGGAAAGATTAATTATGATTCAAGCATTTTAGGATGGTTAAATTAAATATAGGAAGGACTTCAGTTCTTCCCTTGACAGAGCTATCTATCTGGCTAATGCACAGAGGTGAAGCTTCTGTGCAACTCTATCTATGTATGGACAGACTCCTCCCTTCCTTTTGTGTTCTGAACAGCCATTGCAAGTTTTACAGATGTAGAGAGTCTTTCTCTTTTAAATCCTTACAGACATAAGGCTATTCATAATAAAAATCAATTAACAAGTTCACCAATAAGAAGATTAATTGTTTGGAGTTTTCAGGTCTGAAGTATCACAGGGTTGGGAAAAATACTCTTAAAAGCATACTCACTTCCAAAGCCTGAAGATCAGCATTTAGAGAATGACCCACCAATACTGCATCATGGGGAAGCATTTCTTTTAGTCTGGTTTGGATGTCTGACAGTCTTGTTTTCACTGGAAGAAGCATTTTCTTTGTGACTCCTGAGAATCTTCAAATCAAAAAGTTGGATAAGGTAAAAGCAACACGTTAGCCTACTGGAGAATATGATGAGCAAGGCATGTAAAACATGAACTCAGTGTAACTAATGACAGAATGCTATTCACTGCTTTCTGTTCCAGCATAAGAGGATATACTGCAGGTATAGCAAAGTGCTATGAGTGCTACCACATCGGTTTTGGAAGTTTATAGCTGGTGGAAGAAGATGCTTCCAAGAAATCTGAGGGATTGGCACATCACCTCCTGGATAAAGCCAGGCAAAGTTTTGGAAAAGGCTTAAGTCTTGCCTGCTTTTGTTATAATCCTGAGCCCAGCCCTAGAGGTGTGTACAAGCTGATGAGCTGTTCTTCATTTTGTAGAGATAAGCAAACTTAACTATGGAGCAGAGAGATGCAGACTGCAATCCTGTACTCTTACCCTCCATCTTATTTTATAGCCAGCAGTAAAGAGTAATTTGCACTGTGTATCATTAATTTATAACAGAATTTTTTCTAGAACACTGCAGAAAGGTAATGCTTCTGCCTAGTAGCCATGTAGGCACTATGTAGCTGAGGGTATACATAATGCTGGTTATTCTAATCACATAGCAACAACTGTATTCTTAACAGGGAGTGAAATGCAGTAGGCATCTATGCAAATCAAAGCCTTCTGAAAGGTCCTGTGTAAGAGGCTTAATTTGAAAGGGTTGCAGCTCTTAAAGATGAAGAGATAAGAACCTTCTGTGCAAGTCACCTGGTGCGGTAGTTCATTACTCTGCTTTCAGGTTTGACTAGTTCGTTCAAGAGACATTGACCTTGTGCATCCACCAAAGAGACACGTGTGACTTCATTCCCTTTTGCAGTCAGGCACTGTCAGGAAGAAGCAGAAGCAATTGTTGAATCAGCATGATGCTGCTACTCAAAAACCTTTGCTAACTTCCGCTTTGGCTGCAGCCAGCATCACTACTAAGGAGTTACTCAACTTGGAGATCTACCACTCACAACTAGTTGTTTTATACTGTAGCATACTTTGGTTTAATTGTTAAATGCCCACCATTACCACAGCAAACACACAGGCAAGCACAACACAAAGAAAGCCATTATAAAGAAGTGCAGATTTCACAGAATCAGCCTGTGCTCTGCACTGCAGAGCTGTCACTGAGCGCATCTTCACCAGAGAACATGTACAATTTAAAAGCAGAGTCCAGCTTGTATCATTAGTTACTCAATGCTGACGCCAAACAGGAAAGATGTGTGATGGAGAAGCATCTTTCCTTTCTCAAACCTGGGGGAGGGCTGGGAGGAGGAATTCCACAGCAGTGTCAGGGGTTACTGCAGCATTACTGGTGGGCCTGGCAGATCCAGCTGCTGCTCTTACAACCAACACAGAATTGAACTCTGCTGTACTCCTCAAGATATTTCTGTCTCATTGCCTGAACCACTTCCTGAGTCCTTCTCATGGGTGCCTTAGCACTGGTGCCACCAATGAAGGGACTGGCAGCAGGTACTCATGTATCAGAAGTGGTTTAGCAAATACACAGGGTGCTTGGCTCACTTTAGAAGAGCTGGTAGGAGTTTGGTTGCTTGACTATATTTTTAAGGCCTCACGTATTTATTTTTACCATTTCACAATCCAGACCAAAGAGGGGGCTGCTGTCTGTCCTCTGCTGATCACACTCTGTATATATATAGCCCTTACACCCAGGGGAACCTAGAATGAAAAGACACCCATGAATAAGAAACAGACCTCTCTCTTCTAAAACTCATCACTGATCTTGTATGACCAAACACATCACAACTGTCAAAATTAAAAACAAAACAAACATGACAAACAAAAACCACCCCCCGACAACCAACCAAGAGCCCTCCAAACCTGACCTTTTATGGGATAGTCATTTTTTCTCTGTTCTTCTGAAGTTAGAATATAGCTAGTAAGGCCTTGGGTTTTTTCTCCGTATTTCCGAATGATGGGATCACATTGCAAGTCTGAGTTTTTTGGAATACGTTCACTGTCAGTGGAAATCAAACCTGTAAAACACAGAAGCATCTGTCAAGGTCAGATGATAGCAACTCCCTGCTTGCAATCAGTTTTCTGCATTAGTATGCACACTAAGAGGCTACACCATTTCAAAGGGAAACACTGCCTGGAACAATAAACTGGAGATATAGATAGATAGACAGACAGGTAATAGCCTGTCTCTCCATCTCCAGTTTATTTTTGTCTCTATTTCTCTCTAGATTATGCATTTCTATATCTCCAGTTTAAGTCTCATATATTGTGTGTCTATAGAAACACTATATAAATTATAAATGCATAATTATATATATACAATACTATATATAATGTATACAGCATCTATACTTTATATATGTGAAAAATATACTTGATGTTCAGATACTTGAATCTTTTCCCACTGCAGCTACAGACTGCTGGCTGATTCAGAAGCATCACACGTCTGTGTCTCACATTCTTTTCAGAGATGGAGAAAACAAACTTGCCTTGTAAGCGTGACAACATAATCATCTGTTACTTCATGTACGCTCTAAAAGAAGTAATCTTTTTTTCTTATTATTATTACCCCCTTTGTGAAATTCTTTCCAACAAGTATTATCAGGAGAAAATGTGCTCTAAGTGTGCCTTACAAAGAAACAAACACTGAACTGACACCAGAATCCACAGCTGTTTAAAGTCAAATTTTCTGTAGGCGATTCTCTGCAGATTGTACTTAAAAGAAAAATATACCTGACATCTCAGATCTGTGAGGTTTACAGTCAGGATGCTAGAGGACTTTGCCCATACACTGAAAGTAACAGCTGTTCTTTCTCCCATTTAGGACTTGAATTCAAGATTCTTTGTTACACTTTAGTAATTTCAGTGAAGTTCACATTGTAGTCTCTTGCAGGTTTTGTACAAGCCTGTTGGGTTACAATCACCTCTACAAAGAGTGTAAAAATAGGAAATGAGTTGTCAACACACCCATCTTTTTAACTTGGTTTGCTGCTCAGTATAATGAAAACTAAGAAGAAATTAGTAAGTACTTAACTTGAACCTAATTTATAGCTATCTTTTATTAGATACATCTTAGAACAAAATAATCACAAAATGGGTAATAAAGCATCAGAATTTTAGATTAAACATGTTAAAAACTTTCTGCTTTTTGCATTTACTTCTGACAATAAGCCCCACAGAGAGTTACAGATCAAGTCAGGGTAACTAGTCTCATGGTTTATGCCACTGTACATTTTCCTTTGTAAACAAGTTTACCATAGCAGCATACTGGGATTGCACAGGATGCAAAGTCATAAATTACTGCTGAAAGAGATGATGCAAAACCAAACAAGCTACCTTGTGCAGTGTTCTGAGGTTTCAGGTTTGCTCCTTCTCCATACAGGCTGGCGAAAAAGTTAGTTGAAGGTGTTAATATGAATCTCTGGAAAAAAGCAGAGATGTATTAGAGCCTTTAAAACAGAAGCAGAAATATCGAGCAACTGAGATGTTTCTTGATATCCAAACCAGCTAGTTTTAGAGAAGGATGGATAAAAAGGTAGTAGAAATCTGTTTGGTGTTTTCCCAAAGAAGAAAAAAAACCCCAGCACACACCAGACGTGTTTTAATGACAGACGATACAGGATTCTTTGTACCAAGGGACAGATTTGCCTTGCCTGATATGATCAAGAAGGCAAATCTCAAGACTTGGATAGAAACTAAAGCAAGTACCAGACTTTCCAGTTAAGTTGTGATCTGCATTTGCTGCAGTTCAGGGAGAATTCTCTAGAAGTCTGAATCGAAGTACTTCTTTCTTTCTTCTGTCAATAATGTTGCTTCTAACTTAGAAAACTGAAATAATTCCTTTCACAATCTTTTTGGGAAATAGGAGAAACTTGACATAAAGTGAGACTACCATAATTCTTCTGAGAGTCTCATCACTCACTCAAAAGTAAATTCCAAATCAACTGGGATATTTTTAACCTCACTGGCATCCTGAAGATGCAGGAAGCATAACAGTCAGAGGAGTGAAATATCAATACACGTTTCACCTGGTAAGGCTTCAAAGACATAAGTCTCAAAAACCTGCTTCTAATATCAAAGCCTTGGCCTTTGTTCTGAGCTAACAATGGCTACAAATAGATGCTCTCATTAGCATGCTTTCAGAGTCAAAGATGGCCACTTCCTATTGGAAAAGGCAGTAATTTCACTGCAGCGATTAGTGCCTGGGACATGGTTTCAGGACTGGAAGAAGTTTAGAAGACAGCAATATGGTTTGGGGACTTACATGCTGGAACACTTTCCTGAGGTGTCTGAACTGCAAATAGAATTTGTAGAAATGGAGTTGGCTCATTTCATGTAGAACAATAAGCACGACCCCAGCCAGGTGGCTTTGGTGAGAAATACGGCACCAGCTGCAGTTAAAAAAGAAAAAATCAAAGCAAAACAATTATCAAACACTCTTAAAAACAGAGCTGGAACCAGCCCAGCTTTTAAGTCACTGGATGGCGAAGCGCCAAGTGACTTCAATGAGAAGAGGCTTTATAGCTTATCTCAAACAACCACATATTCCTGAAAGCAACACAGTATATGAGGCAAAGAAAGAATGAGTTATAGCAAAATTGTGCTGCAGTACTATTTCAAGACATTTATACCTCATTTATATGCATCAGAATGTGAATACACACGAGTAACTTCAGCTGTAGTGATGCAGTCTAGTGAATTAATGCATCAAAAAGATTTCACAAAATCATTTTCTATTCACTACTAAAAATCTAAATTGGGATCATTTTTGCCTTGAGTTTCATTTCAAGAGTCATTACGTTTCACCATATTTTGGCCACCCAAGGTTATATACCCTCCTCAGCCTTTCCCCTCCATTGCTGAGAAGTTGCCCTGAAAAATGGCAAACTGATTAAAATGTTTTGTTTTTTTTTTCCAGAAGACTCCAGAACACTCT
>NW_009940653.1:39846-42123 GCF_000696875.1 Nestor notabilis
ATTATAGCTTACATAAAAGATGTTAATATTTTTTGTGTTGTGTTAGTATTTTTACTATGGTATTTCATTTCTCAGTGTGTAAAGCTTCTTTGGTTCCACAAAATTGGTTTATTTTTGATAACTACACAAAACAAAATAATGAAATAGTAGAATTTTTTGTCAGAAGAGGATTTCTGGTCTCTGGGCAAGCCTAATAGCACCTGTATCTACATAATACAGGATGTCATTATGGTAAGTGTGTTGCAAGTATTCCAAAACCAGCACAGCCAATATGCCTTCAGGTATCTTCTCACAACATGTGGGAACACAGAATCGATTCCCCAGTGTGTTGTACCTGGGCTGTGTTGCATTGTGGCGTTTTCCCAGAGCCGCATACTTCAACAGCTCATAGAGCTGGTTGTGGCTGATCTCACAGTCCTCACCAAACAGAGCTGCTGACAAGCGAGATGGCTTTTCCTGTTAAAAAGGAAACACTTGTTAAGAAAGATTTTATCTAATCCAACAGGTTCACGGAAAATGAAGTGAGTTATAAAGTAAAAGGAAACTATTTGGATACAATCAACTATATTTAAATTAACTCTTCCACTTACTATGGGCAATGTTCACTTCAGATCACTCTTTAATATTAATTTTATTATCAATATTTCAGTAACCCAAGTACTTTAACTTCAAGGATTTATTTAATAAAGATTAATGTAAGTAGATGTATGTAGTAAGGAGAAAAAGTGATTTGATTTCTCCACCATGTTCTGCTTTCTCAACCCATTCACCCACTTGGTGCTGTACAGCGTTGGACATTTATGTAAGTGTTATGTGTAGCCACTTCAAGTAAGGTTTTGCTGAAACCCATTTATTTCATTTATGTGATGTGATCTGTTTTGGCATGTGGGTTTGCTGACCCCTGCAGGAAAAGTTCCAGCAAAAGCTACGGGAACTGCAGAAAGAAAGCAAATAGATGAGAGGGAGACTGTACCATGCAGTTCAACACACCAGTTCTTTAAGCCTAAATGCACAAACTCTCCTAAAAGCTAATCAGCAAGTAAATGCATGATTCTGGAGCCCTCCAATGACTATATGGCCCATTCTAATGGGACTCCTTTGGACTGTAAAAACTTTAAAGATACTCTTGTGTAATGAAAAGACATCCCAGCACACAGGGGAAAGAAAAAAGACCACAGGACAGTACAGAATATTGAACCCCACAGGACAAACAACTACCAGAAGCTGTGTTTTCCCACCACACTAACAAGCTTTGTGCTCATTAATTTTGGCAACACGGCCCACGTGGGATTGAGCTGGTGCACTGTGAAAGCCATTTGCCATTGGGTGAGAAGGCTAGATAGAGATGACAGTCTGAGGTTCAAGTGGTTAAGAATCATCTGGTAATAATAACACAGGGTGGTATAATTGCCAGTCCCTCATGTCTCATGCTTAGACAAGTAAGTAATGACACTTGTTTTCAATACAGCCTAATTAGAGCTTTGCCAAAACCCCAACCAAACGGCATGAGTTTCATTTCACCAAGCAAAGGCTTCCTGCCAACCACAGGAATTTCAGTCTCTAACTGGGTACAAGACTGATCTCGCAGCTCAGATACGCTCGCTCTCGTCCCATTTAGGCGCTAAGTCAGTCATAACCTGGGTGAGTAAAGTGTAACCATCAGGCTGAAACTTGAACAGACACAACCTTCCTTCGAAGATCTACTTTGTTTCAGAATTGTAGATTCCCAGGTTGGGAGGGACCTCAAGGATCATCTGATCCAGCCTTTCTATGCAAAGCATGACCTAGACTAGATGTCCCAGCACCCTGTCCAGCCAAATGTTAGAAAGTGCCCATTGCTGGGGAGACCACTCCCGTGGATGATTGTTCTCATTGTGAAATTTTTCCTCTCGTGTCCAAGTATGTCCTCAGGAGTAACTTGTGCCAATTACCCATTGTCTTTTCCATGTGACTCCTTGTAAAAAGGAGCAGCCTTTCTGCAGCTACCCTTTAAACACGGGAACATGATGGAAAAAATTACACTGGAGACTGTGTTTTTTAACAGAATTCCTGAAATGGTCATGCCCAACACTCCAAGTGAGTTCAATTCCACGTTTCTTGGCAGAAATGGCAGAAACCAAACCATTCTCTGCAGGGACTACCTTTAGCCAACCCTCTGCCAGTAAAACTCGGGTTTTGCCGACTTGCCAGCGGGAATGCCATCACCAGAAGAGGACTGAGGGAAACAACGCACAGGCACAGGCCGCGACGGGCCGCGCTGCTCACCTCAGGACCCCG
>NW_009940654.1:0-15367 GCF_000696875.1 Nestor notabilis
GGGCTGTGTGTGGGAAGGCTGTTTAAAATGAGCATTGCTGCTCTAAGAAATACTTCCGAAAGTACAGCCTGGCAGTGGGGAGAAGAGGTTTTCAAACTGAAGGATGGAGGTATGATTTTACCTGGGATGACATGTAAGTCGGTCTTGGAGGACAGTTGCCAACTGTTCCAGTGTGCTTCTAGATGGAGAGAACAACCTGATATTTCAGCAGTTTTCTCTGGCTGTGATAAGAAGGGATTAGCTGTTAAGGAGTTAGACTAATGATTTGGATAAAGGAGGAGCTGAATACAGCCCTTGCCCAGACCTTTGACTGAATTCAACTTGATTTTAAAAAAGCTTAAAGCAGAAACTGGTGATTTTTGTTTTATGTTTCTGCATTCTAATATTGGTCAAGATGAAAAAATAGAAATTATGATACATCATCCAAACTTTCTTTGGTCAATCTTTCCTGCTGGTGGCTATGGAACAAAGCTTGTGGTGTTCTTTGTGTGATTTCTTGATTTTTGAAGTGTCTGAATAGAAGTCCAGAGCCAACATATTAGCTGGCATATAGTGGCTTCCCTCTGAAGGTGCCAGGCAAGTGGCACCAAGAGAGGGTGTGTACATTAAATGTTCGGTGTTCTCCCGTTTAGCCATTTGCATTCAGTATCCTTCAAATTCTCCCTTGAAGTTTGCTACAGATCACATACATCTTCACCTTGCCAGTGAGATATGCTTATGTATTACAGTTTTGAGTTGGATCAGGGCAGATTCTTTCCGTAATAAGTACAGATCACCTGTTTCCACACCAAGATGCAAAGATGTCTCCCTCTCCTCCTCTCTCAATCTCCATTGTTAATTAAAAATACTGAAGAGTGGGTTGGAAATTGCAACAATTCAGAAAATCTAGGAGGCCTGTTCTGCAGGGAACGTGATTTCAGATACACGCACACATTTGTTAAGCTTTGTCTAGGGAGCTGCATTTTGTGATGACTCATAGACTGTATCAGCCTGCTCCAACCTACCCTGTCCCAAATATAAATGTACTTGAAACACAGCTCTGTTTATAAACTGCAGGTTATAACAGACCTTTTACCTGAAAAATGAGTAAACATTGGGAAGAAGAGGAGATACAGCTCAACTAATGATGTTTACTGCAATAACAAGTGAAATACTTTATGGTAGAATAAGAGGAGAAGTGTACTGCTATTTGTTGTGGGGCTACTTCTGTCTTTGCCAAGACTTGCTCACCAGTGCTGGTGCTTTTAATATACCTCACTACCCTGCATGCCCCACCTGAAATCCACAAGGGTATCATGCAGTCAAATGATCGCTGCACCATCAGTGAGAGAGATAGAGTTATTAAGGGAGGTACTAACTCCAACTTCCTTGTTGTGTGGGGAAGAAAATAAACTTTGTTTCCCTTCTGTAAACACTTGAACATCTGGAGGAAACAAATATGGCTGAATCAAACTAATTTCTAATAAATCTTTTACTGTCTGATAATTGCTTGTAAGAGCTTGATGCAAGTCACTGCACAGATCTATGGTATGCAGCACCTTATCTTGTTTGCATTTGAATTGCAAAGTTCAAGAATTCTTCTTTGTAGGATTAACAATCTCCCCATCTAGTAGCAGTCCTAGATCTGCTTTGCTCATATATGAGAACAATATCGAGCTGTTCTGCTAGCTTCTTTGCTGCTTTTTTCCTTCCCACAAGGTTTTGAAGAATGTTGCTCCAGATTGAGATGTTTAACATTCTTCAAGCAGAAACCTGACACGGCTAATTCAAACAGCCAGACCTTTTGGCACTTAGTTCAGAGCTCTCTGATGGTCCAGCTGAAATACTGCATGAAATATAGCTAAACGTGTTGAGGAGAAGGCCACCTTTGAAAGAAAATCTCATTAAAGAGATTAGTTTAACAAGCTAGTGACAGGCATTTCACAAAACCAATCTACAAATTGAAGATGAGCTACACATACATGCCTCACTATTCAGTTTTGTCTTAGAGTGAAGTGGATTCAATAAAAAGTAGAGAAGTGAAGCTTAGGATAAGATAAAACAAATACATGCATACCTTTGTACAGACAATCCACTCTGCTGAAAGAGAGATATTCCTGTTACTTGGTCAGAAAGCAAGAAACCAGTCTAATTTCACTTAAAAAAAAAAAAAAGGTACTCATTAAGAGGAGTGTACTGCATAGACTTAGGCATTGGTTTGTTATTTTTACTGCTGTGGAGAAAGGAGAACTCATTTGATATCCAGAATGTTTTCTATATTCGAAGGAGGGGGAAAATAGCTTTTGGTCTGTGGCACAAAACTACCCAGTTAGTAATGAGCTATATACCTATTTGACACCATCCATTTCAGTGAAATGTGTGTAGGTGCTTTGCATAAGGACAGAGTCAAGCATATGTCTGAATTCAGCTGCTTGTGTAATGCATGGTCTTTGAGAGTAGATCTGGCAGCAAACCTGGCTTATGCAGTGCCTCTCCTATTGTCCTTGCAGTGAGGTTAGGTGAGATAGCTGAATGGTAGTTTGCTTCTAGGGAATTGCTTATTACTGACACTGGCACTTGCTGGACCAATGTTTCTTTGTTTTTTGGAGCTGAACATAAAACTGAAGGGGGCCAGTGAGTGGCAGAGTTAGGTAAGTGGAAACAAAGAAAGGGAATGGGACCTCCTCCTTTGGTAGTAGGAAACCTTACATTTGGCTCAACCATCTTGAATGACTTCATTCCTGGGTTTTGGGAGGTTAGTAGTCCTATATGGTAAAACAGAATAGAGAACTGCCGTGGTTTAGGAAGAACCCTGCTGAATGATCCTGGAAAGAAAATCTTGTAAAACCCAAACTAGAGCTGCATGGATCACTTAGTTTTGTTCTTTCACAGTCCCAAAAAGAGTTATATTGGCCCACCAGGGTGAATGGACAGAGGTGGGAAACAGTGGCCATGTGCAGGAGCAGACTAGGCCAACCTGGTCACCATGAGACAAGGCTGGAACCATTGTCTCTTGCTGATTTGGAAGGAAATATCTCCCTTCCTGATGAGCACAGAAGTCAGTCTGTTATATCAAAGGAACACAGGCCAGGCTGCAATTCAGGTTAAGAAACATGTTTTTGTTGGTGCGTTTGGCCATGATGGACCACCACTGAACATGCAAGACTGAAAAGGAGACTGCATCATTCTCTTTCTCTTACCTGGACACCCTCCTGTGGTGTAGGGCTGGGACCAGGGATTCTCCTAGGCAGGGTAACACTATTGGTGCTCCAAGAATTTTGGAGTCTCTCACTGGGACTGTCATTGCTGAGAGGATCTTTTTGGCTTGGCAGCTTTGATCTGGGGCCAGCAAACACTTGATTTTCAATAGTTGTTTCAGACCTGGCTTTGGAAGACAGTAATTTTGCATGAACACAAGAAGGCAATGACAACGAGGTGGACTCTTACAAATGTGGTGGAGAGAGCTGGTGTATTCCTTTTGGTTCCCTAGATGAACTGTATCAGAATAGCCCTGGAGTGACAGTGCTTGAGGAGCAGAGGCTATCCTTTGTCAGCTTAAAGTTGGAGAAGTGGAAATTCTGGCCAGAGCATGCTGGTCAAACTGGAAAGGTGTGTGGTGACTCCCAACGGACTCCTCCACAGAAGCTTCAGAAGTGAAGGCTCTGTATAGCCTCACCTAATGTGGTCATCTGGAGGCATGGCAGTGTCCATACAAACTGATACTGCCTGCATCTCACAGCAGCTGAAGACATCTTCTGGACTGCTGCTTCCAGATAAAGCAAAATTTTCTTTATGAAGATCAACTTCCCTATTTAGAAGTTCCACACTAATGCAGGTTTCTTTGACCAGGTATGGAGAGTAATCAGACCTTGGCTGTTGCATTCTTTATTTGCAGCATGAAGATTTATAGCCGTGTGTAGCTAGGAAATGTGATCAGAAAAGGTTCTTAGTAACTTGCCACATGAATTTTTATATGAGAAAACATGCAAATGGAGAAAAAAAAATCTAAATGAAGTAATGCAGATATGTGCACTAGCACATGAACAATTGCCCACGCTTTGAATCCTGCTTAAATGCAGGTTTCAAAGGTTTTGGGACCCAATTTCAGCAGGCAGTGGTTTACTCTGAGTGTGCAAGCAGTGTCAGCATCAGTCAGTAGAATGAATTACATGATAATGAGTAACCCTGTAATTAGAACTCTGCCACCTAATTTCTTGTTGCCATTCCCCCATCAATAAGTGAGATTATGACACTACTGTATATGGGATAAAAATGAAATCACCAGCTCTCAGGACTCCTACTTATTGCAAAATCATTTCTGTATAACATTGATTACTTGCTGAATGCTTAAGCAAATACAATTTGGCTTTTATGAAAGGTGAGTTAAATAACTTTTGCTTTTTTCTTTTTCCCATCAGGAAAAGTATTTTGTAGTAAACATTATGCAGACAACAAATTATCACAGTAACAATCTGTTGATTGATCAGTAAATAATCTTATGTTCTGTGATTCATGAAGCTCTATTTTAAGGTATTTTGATGACTGGTCTCTCTGAAACTGGACTGACATTTCAAGTTATAACTGAAGATTATTAATTCAACTTCTTCAGCCTATTATTTAATTCTGTTTGTTTGCCAGAAGGAATCTTAAATCTGTTCATGATTGCTGGCTTCTTTTAGGGATTTTCATTTACTAGAATGAGCTTATTCAAACATATGTTGACTTCTTTTGTGAGCTATTGAACATCAGATATTGAATATGATTTTTGTCTATTATATAGTCCCATCAGATTGATTTGTAAAGGCATTAGAAACAAATTCTTTCATTAACTTTGCTAGTTCAAAGCATTGCTTTTTACAAACTCCTCAGCTGTTTGAGGACCATCATTCAGATGCTTACAGGAATAAAAAGATACCTTTATGATGGAAATGACTTCTTTCACAACTGTGGTGAATAGCCACAAATATATTAGCATCTATTCATTCCTCTTTAATAGATAAGGGCTAATTAACTCATAGGCTTTTTAAAATGGACTAGAATAAAAATCACATTAAAGATATATCATGAATAACAATGACAAATGATGATTATTTTCTACTTCTGAGCAAAGATATGACTGCATATGCACCATTGCTCTGAGATTTGCTATTACTGCTGTTAATCTTTGAAGACTTTTGTGAAGTGCAGTTGCATCTAACTGATCATTGTTTGGCCAGACATTCTGTTTGCTTTTCATTTTTTGTTTCTTTTCGATAACTACCTCTTCTTTGTGCAGAATTTTGCAATTTGGGATGGAGCTTCCAGATATTCATGTGAATAGTGTTCTGTTGCTGAAGGAAAGATTAAAGACATCTTTTAATGGAAAACTTGTGTTAAAAATAGGATCTTTTTTGCTTTTCAGTTTAATAAGCTTCTTTAAAAAAAAAAAGTTCAAAACTTATTAGTTTCTTTATGAGTATTCACAAGTTACTTTTATGAGTAAGTAAAATAAAGGAGCAAAATATTTGTAAAGAAAATACATTGTAAAAAAAAAAGGCAGAAATGTGCCACACACATGCAGAAAATTTAGTGTATATCATTAAACTTACCAAGGTAGCCAAGTGAAGGTTTATCAGCTTCCAGTATATCACATCCTTTTCATATGCTATTGTGGCATTTTCAGTAAGTGCTTAATTAGCTGCTACTAGGCTTAGCAGTAGTATTTTCTCTTCTAATACCTCCATACTGACTGCTGGTATAGAGAACTAGTTCTTCTTCTTGTAGATTTGTTTCTGAGGGATTTGTTTATCAGGTTAGAGGAAAGTGGCTTCAGGATCAATGCCCGTTTACAAAAGGTAACATGATCCATACATTTTAATAAACTTCATTCCTTTCGTAATATTTTGGGGGTACTTGTCACGTTGATAAAGTTTGGCAAGAGAAATGTCAGTCAAGTGTATAATCAGTTGCAAGAGCAGATGAAATTCCTGCACCCCTCCAACAATCCATTTCCCTCCTCCTCCCTCCCGGCTTTTCTTTATTCATTTGGTTGGATCTAACTACACGTTGTTCATCCTTCAAGGAAAAATAGTAGTGATATATTCCTTTGTTACATTATTTACAGTTAGAGTTTAATTTTAACAAATGTGCTATCTGAGTAATTCTGAACACCAAGTTTAGTATTGGAATATTTGAGAATTCATTCAAACATCAATAATTGACTTTTTGTGCGTGTGTGTGTGTTGCAGAACTGATTGGAAACCATCAGAACTGATTTAAGCATTATTTGGTTGGCTGAATTGAAACTTGGGAAAAGATGGTTTATTTTGTAGATAACTTGCGAGGAAGCACTAACCTCCACAAATGTTCAAACATATTGTGCAATTACTACACACTTTCAGAGGGCTGAGTGAACATTCGCAAATGTAGCAACCTCTGCAGTATGATGCTTTCATTTTTTGTAAAGTTTTTGCTAAAACACATCCACAAACCAAAACGCGATACCCTAAAACTGGTATAAGTAAGTGCCTTTGATTTTGCTTAGCTTTGGATGTGACTGTTGGTTGAGGGAGGATTATTCCAAGAGACTGAAACAAAAAAACAAATTGAAAGACTATGGCAATATTACAATGTTTATTTTAGTTTTCATCCAATTTGGCTTCTAAGAAAGAGATAACACTACTGCTAAGTCTAGTATCATTTAATCGAGCACTTGTTGAAAATGTCATATGAAAAAGATATGATGAATGTTAAGAATGCTAGCCTGAGATCAGGGCTGGTATGAACCACTCTCTAGCATTTAGTGCTCAGACTGGTTTAGGTGGCTTAGGGTGTAGTTAGGCAGAAACTTTATTTTAAGACCATTTTTGGACCAATTAGTTCTGACTTGGACCAGTTGAGTGTCTGGTGGTTTTGTATTTTTGTGTTTTGGGTTTGTTTGGTGGTTTTTTTTTTTTGTTTTTTTTTTTTTTAATTTTTTTATTTTTTTATTTTATTATTCTATCTGAGATGTATCCTTTTGGTTTAACTTGGTAGGCTTTTTGGATGTAAGTGAAATCACAATTGCCTTCATTTTGCCTAGAATTCATTTGCACTGACTAATGTGCCTCTTAGACCTAATTGTAATGCAAAAAGTACCCGTCTCAGCTTGGACTATGTATGTGTACTTAACTGGCTCCTATCACCACCTCTTTTCATATTACATAAGCTACTACCTTTCCAAACAAGTATCATCCTAGCTCCAACTATAACCTTAGTCCTAGACAAACTTTTGTCATAGTATTAATTCCATGAACTATAATTTTCCTCAGAAGCAAATGTAGCTGTCATTTAACTGACCAAGCTCCAGTTATGTTCCATGTGCTTTCTAAAACAGATAATTACATTAGATAAATGGCCTCTTCTGGTCTAAATCTTAACATTCATGCTCAAATCTCAGCTTTCTGTCAACTAATTTTACTCTAAAATGCACCTCCAGTCTGAAGGTAAACAGTTGTCTTTTATCTATCTTTTTCTGGTAGTCTCTTTTGAGCACAACCAGTGCCACGGTTCATTGGCCTTTGCTGACCTGGGCTGTAATACTGCCATCAGCCTTAGCCATGGTCTTTTAAACAGCTGCAGGGTTTGCCAGATGATTCCTCCCAGAGTTAATCACCAAATTAGACCTATGCCCCCTTGCGGATCAAGATGATACTTTAGGTCAATAATCTCTGCTAACTTTTAACATAACCATATCTATCCTAAACATTTTCTTCAGCCCTACTTCCCTGGTTGTTCCAGAAATACACACAGCCAGATGTCCTCTCTGACCTCTGCAGTCACCTTCTAAACTCACACATTAATCCTTCTACTGAGCCTCTGTATGCTGAAACCTTATGCTTCATGTCCCCTCAACAATATAGACAATGGCTCCTTCCCCAATTCCTTTTCCCTTTTTACCTGGCAAGTTGCTTCTTAATGTAGGAGATACCGAGATTCTGTCTGTACATCATCTCATCCTCTCATTTGGTCTAGCTTTAGTATTAGGGTAGCCTCATTTGCCACAGGGCTAACTATAGCCAGGTGGATTAAATCTGTTCTCAGCTTTGCTGCATTGCTTTTTTAAGAACTAAGCAATTCTCAGAGTTTGTAGTTTTCCACCTTATCTAACCCAAAACTTAGGCTGAGGTGTAGCCTTGAGGTTTGTCTTTCTAAATAGTCCCTAGAGCTAAAGGGAAGCTTAGTCTCATGGCAGAGAAATAAATGAGTGCAGCACTGTCTATAAGTGCCTCACAGCTCTGTCATGGACCTCCCTCTAAGTGCAATACACCTAGCTGGCCTTTTGGCTACTGACAGCCTCTTTAGGATGGAAGGTTCAGAAATAAAATTACATGGTCCAGGATTATGTACCTCTAGCAATATCCCTGCGGATCCTTCGGAGAGATGTAGGTTATCAGAGTTGGCTGTAAAAGTCCTCAACTTTCTTCCTGGGTTTTCAGGCATCATTTGTTGCATTTCTTCTTTCTTGTGTTTCCCACAAATAGAAGTGTAGTGGGTTACCAGAACTGGGGCACAATGTGAGGTTATGGGTTTCCAGCTAGAATGCAAAACAATGCTGAGAGCTGCAAGGCAAGCCAGGTAAGAGTTGGTCCTAAGGTCAAATAGTCTACACACTGTATGTGTGGGCATCCTAATGAAGGCTTCAGAACACACTTTGGAGTCTTATCTCTTGGTCTATCAGTAAGATTCCCTTAGGAGCATTTCTGTGGTGAGAAAGTTGGCAGTCTCAGCATGGACGTTTTCAGGCTAGAGGTAGCCACACCAATTAAAAGTAACTTGGCAAAAATAACTCACTCTATCTGTCCAAATCAAAACATCTGAGATCCTGTTTTCCCTATATTTAGCTCTGAATAATTCTTAACACGCTCAGACCACAGCTGTTACTGACAGGAGCTGCAACTGTAAGTGTTCAGTTTGCTTGGTCATCAGACTTCGGGTCTCAAGTCAAGTATCCAGGGAATAAAGAGAATGCACTGAAAAGTTGAGTTTAAGTAGCTTGGACAGCACCACAGAGACTATGCAGTAGATGAAGAGATAAAAATCTATTTTTCTGGGGAAACATTCACATGAGAACTGCAGTTTCTCTCCCTATGAATGCCAGCCTCAGTCATCTTGTGCTTCTCAACTTCTGAACAAATGAAGAGCAATGGTCCAAAGGCAGCAGTCCCCTATGTACCTCAGTACCGATTCATTCCCTAAGCTAGGACACCCTGTACCCTGAGGAAGGGTCTCATCCGACACACAGCGTGAATAGATATCTAAGACCCATCATAATGCCAGAACTGGATGAAATGGGGCAGGGTGCTGTGCAGGTTTTGCAACCATTGCTCCATTATCTGAACTGGGTTCTTCCCCAAATAGACCAAAAAAGGTTCCAAAGGGGATTTATGTTCTGGAGCTTTCTTATTTCTAGGCACATAGCTTTGCAACCAAAACACAGTTTTCTAAAAGCCTACAGCCTCCTTCTCCAATCCCTAACTAAAGAAAAAAGAAAGGAAGATTCCTGTTTTCAGTTAGAAAGGAAAGTCTTGGCTTGTCCCAGAGCTGCAGTCATAAAGTGTGCAAATTCAGCTGATCCTTTCAGTAAGTGTGGACAGAAACCTTTTGAAATTGAATCAGGGAGGTACTCTTTGCCATTTTTCCAAGACTGTACCTTAGACAAAGTTTGGCAGATTTCATGGGATCAACATAAATTAAACAAAACCTTTTTTTCCTATTTGCCAGCAAAATTTTAAGTGACTTAACCGAAGCTAGACTTACAAAAGCAGAAATCCCCATTTTGTTATTATGGCACAAATGATACATTTTTATGCTCTACACTTGCCCTCAAAAATTCAGAGCATTTTGCCTGAGAAGTTTCAGAAACTTCAGCTAATGGTAGATATTTATTGTATGAGATTTCTGCCAAATGGTTAAAATCTGGCAAAGCAAAAGGGAATTTAATAATAATGAGAGCAAGTACTGCATGACTTTAACATGCACTGCCAGTTCTGCCTTTAATAATAAGCGTGTTTGGATTTTTTAAATCAGTAGATAGGTAATGCAGCGTGCATTACCACTTCTACAGGATTTCTGTGTAAAGCATTTAGTTTTGAACTTCCACTGGAGCAAATGGAAAATATGATTTATAGAAGGAAAACAAAACAAAGGCAAAAATAGCCCCCTTCCCATTAATAGAAAAACTTTCTAAAATGCTATAAACAGCAGAGATTTTTTTTCTGTTGTTCAGAACCAACTTCTATGAAACTTCCATGTCAATGGTCAGTTTTCTGCATAACCCAAACTATATGGAGAAAATCTTTCCATTCAGAAATCGGTGACATCAACAATGTAACTAATATCCAAAAGGAATAAAAGGCAGAGGAAAACCAGATCTTTTATTTATCAACCATTTACCAATTTTTGTATGAAACTTTGGTTTGGAACCATCTGTAGGTATGTGTATTAGGGTAATGATATGTAAAGTAATAATGAAGAGGCAGCTTTGGTTTGGGCTGAAGTAAAACTAATGACTGTCTTGACAAACTTCCCTCTAACTTTGTTCTGGGCCTAGTGAAGCAATGTTTTGGGTAGGTAATGCTTTTAGCATTAAAAATAGATCACTTCAAGGGTTGAGACTTTTCCATTTGAAGAGATAGTTCCAAAAAATATATTTAGAAGAAAATTATTTGCTGAGTATTATTACATGAGTTGTTTCCAAACCACATAATTCATCAAATCTACTCTTTTTAAGAAGACCTTATTCAGCTTTATTTATGCTCCCTTTATGGTTCCTCTTCTAGGAATTTCTTAAAAATTCCTTGGGTGTCAGCTTGAACTTTAGTGTCTTGGTCACAACTTTGATAGCTTTTTGTGATCAAGAGTGACTGACTTTCCTGTCAGATGTTGTGCCTGGTTTCCATCTCTCAGCACCTAATCTAAAAACCTGTGGTGTCTTGCAAAGCAGAATGCTGAAGCAGAGTTAGGAGGCAACAGCCAAGGAACCAGGTCTGAATCTCACCTGGCAGATCTAAGAGCTGTTGGTCTGCTTTCTCCAATTTCAGCTCAAGTGTTTTGGGAGAGGGATTAATCTCATCCATGTTTAGACAGGCATGCCTCTAAAGCAACCATTCTCCAGTCTCTGTGTAGTCAGTGATAAAACCTCATATGCATGCAGTGCTCTTCGGGGATAATTAATCTGACCAACATTAGGCACCCATTTTAGGATCCCCAGTAGATTTTACTGTTTGTAGTGGCTTTGAATGTGACTATTCCAGATTTATCTATCCATTTTACGTGAATCCTTCCCATGGTCTTCAAGCTACCTGTTCCCCAGCTGCTAATCACAGAATGGTTTGGTTTGGAAAGGACTTTAAAGATCATCTAGTTCTAACCCCCCTGCCATAGTCAGGGACACCTTCCTCTAGATCATGTTGCTCAAAGCCCTGTCCAACCTGGCGCTGAACACTTCCAGTGATGGAGCATGTTTAATGAGCATGTTTGCTGGTCTTACTGTTAAGCAGGGTGCTGTCTGATGCATGAAGTTTGCAAAGAGGTTGTCTAACCTTGTCTGTTCAGTAAGGACTGATAAGCTTGTGCCTTATCTTGATTTTGTGTTCTGATCCGTGGGTGTGACGATGGTGGCTGGCCCCTATGTGGCTGAGCTGCTCCTGGAAAACCATGCTGTCAGCAAGAAAAAGAGCTAAAAGAACTTCCCCTGTTTGAACGTGGCACTGGCTAAACCAAGGAGATGCTGTGCTACACAGGTCAGCTGTAACATGGTGCGCACAACCAGTAATGTGCCCAAGAAAGGGGCAAGAAGTTTCAGAGCTTTTAATGCTCTTGCGGGCCCTGGTATAAGCTGGGTGATGTGTGAATATCCTTTATTTCTAAGAGCATTATAAGGGACTAGTGAAATATTTTGCCTTATTTCACAAGTGACAAACTGAGAGAAAAAGTGAATATATAAATGAGCAACGAGACTTTATGTCAGATATCTTCAACCCTAGATTCCAGACCTCCAGACCAGCATCTTCTCTGCAGCTGCACTTGGTTTCAGACAGTGACATTCTCCTCTCTGTAAGATAATTATTGCAAGAAAGAAAGGTAACGAAGAAAAGAACTGTAGCCTTCCAGCTGAAGGCAAAGCAACTTTGAAATGGAGAAAGGAATCAGCTGGCAAATCATCAATCAGGAATACAGAGCTGTAATCTGTGTGCTTGAGTGTTGATAAACAAGAGTGATATTTTACTTTAATGTGATTCCCAGGACAGCTGCTGTTAAACTAAAAGTTGCAGAGATTTTCTACCAATGACCCTCATAACCACCTTTTTCACAGTGCAATGTAGAAGGTGTAGGCAGAAGGCTAACACTGACCCATTATCCTCATCAGCATGAGCACTATATGAGGCTGTTATGGTAACGGATATTGATCAATTAGCTATTGGATAATCACAAGATAAAGCTGTACATGAAAAATCATAGTTTTACATTAACTTTCTATTAACTAGCCTCTGTTCTAGCCTTAAGGATATTTATTTTTTCCTCGCCAGCTCTGTATGGCGTACAGCCAGGAAACATGTAACATTGGGAAGAAAAAGTTTTGAATCCTCCTCACACTGTTAGACTTTGGCATTGGTTTATCCAGACAGCTGGATTTAGTGGATACAGTAGTCCTGCCAAGACAAGACATGTTGTAAAGAATTACATCTGTTTCTGTTTGCTCATCAGTGGCTTCCCACATGATGATCATAGTAATGAAAACGATAGGATTCCTATCAAATATCTACAAACTTTTTTCCATTCTGTGTATGCTTTTTAGGATCTCATGTGCCGTGAGAGGAGATTTCTTAAAGCAAAACTCCCCAGTATTTTGGAAAGTTATAAACTCATATCTAGTATCATCATCAGGTTAATTCAAATTTTTTATCTAAATTCAATAAATTGCACCACTGAAGATTTTCAATAAATTTTCCAACCGAAGAATGTATCAGGACAATAGAAAAGCAAAATAAAGGGAATTTTTGCTGCACCTACTTGCCAGAAGTTGCTGGGCAAAGATCTTTTTGATTTTGAGAACACCTATCAGTTCACTGATTGGATATGCAGACAATGGTTCATTCTTTTCAATAGTGGCATTTGAAATGTTAAGAGGTGATGTTTGGATGTTAGCAAAAAAAAAAAGAATGTGAAATACTATCTTATGGTGGAAATAGAAGGTATGAACCTCACCATAAAGCTAACACTGCTTCTTGTACACCTCTAAGACTAGATGTTCAAGTGATGTCCTCGGTTCAGTTCAGCAAAATCACTTGACCTACCCTGAGTTATCTTGGCTGAGGATTTGTCCTGACTCAGCCGTATATGGTATTATCTAGGTACGATGTGACTGATCATCTCCCAAACTGGGAAACATTGCATTAGTTTTTAAATAAATCTATTTTTTTATTGACAACATTTTTTTCAATGAAGGAAGGATAATCAATTTATCTTATGGTTGTTCACTGGGATGACAGAATATTGATCTCTACTATGAACTGATGAGAGAATTAATCTACTATGAATTACCATGACTACACCCACTCCTATGGTCTGTTTGTTTTAGCATTAGCTTAGGGAGAAAAAGTAATGATGGAAAATAGAGAAATGTCTTATAATGAAAATAGAGATAAACATAAAATAATTGTGGTAGTTTGTCTTTCTCCCCTGTGGTAATTTTCTCTTTGTATCAACTTAAAAAACCCTTGGAAGTTATTACAATACAACTTGAGAGGTTGTTTTGGTGTTGACAGTCAGTAGGCAGTTATTAGACTATTAGTTCCCCAGTGCTTGCAACATAATACAAAGACAAGCAAAATAAGGCAGCTTTTTGTTGCACTCACCCTTGACATAAAGCAAGCAATCTTTGACTTAAGTTGCTGAAAGAACTACTTCATTTACAACATAAACGGTTTACTATGTGAACACCTCTAAAACTCTCTGGTCTGCATCTGCGCATCCTGGAGAATGAATCCAGAGGTGCTGCTGACTAGCTAAGAGCATCACAAAAACAGGCAGCAATTTCCCTACAGCTGGAAGCTTGCTTTCTTGTTTTCCTTTGGTACTGTGCCTCGATATTTAAGAATTTAATAATTTTCCACTACAGTGAAAAAATCCACAGATTCACCATCTCAACAGGATATTCATACACACTTCTGTATTTTAGATCCTCTGCTAGAGCACTAAGATATCATACAGTTACAGCTACAGACTGCTATGATTAGCAGTCTTCATAGACTTGGTGTCAGCTATTTTGGTAATCAACACATCTAAGTGATTTATATATCCAGCTTAGGAATAAGGCTTGGAATTTTAGCTGTGTTGCTTAGACCAGAATTGCACCCACCCTCTCAGATACATCTTAATCTAAAAGAAGGATTAATAGAGTCACAATCTAAAGATTAGTATAGTGACAACTCTATTCTCTTCACTTGCAGAAAGAATGGAATTATTCAGAGCTCACAATGTAATTTCCTAAATGGGAAAACAACAGTGTAAGTGCATTGAGTGGGTTTACTATTACTCTGGATTTTTTTTTTTCCTTCAAAAAGTTGCAGCAGTTACAAAAATTAAATACAATAAATAAAATCCACAACCCTTTAGTGAAGGTCAGAGTTTTCCAGCTGGGCTCATGCTGAGAAAAAACTACTTGGTGAAAATGTTCAAAGAGGTCAGCAGAAAACCAATACAGATACAAAGGGTATGTTCCCTGATGAAAGGTATCAGACGGTACTGAAGACAACAGTTTTTGTGAAAAATAAGTACTTACAATAATTAAATTTACAATCAATTATCATAATGACAACTAGAACTCAGTTGATAAGATATCCACATTTGCAAAGTGTTAATCTTTGATATTTAATTATTACTATTCAAGTGAATAACACCTCACAAGGACAGCTGTAATACTAAGAAAGAAATGTTACCTTTATTTTTGTTTATCTGCTCAGAGAAAAAGAGAACTCACAGTAAAGTGAGCACAGCTGCCAGGCTGGAGGCTCCCTAGCCCAGCTTATTGCTAACATATTGGTCACTAGAATTTCTGATGGCAATGTCTGCAGATCATTGCATCATTTAGCTTTCTGTTATACATGTTCAAATCCAGTAACTTCTGAGACGGGTTTTTGCATTAGTAATGTCATTGTGGCTGTCAGGATGAGGGAAGACACAGAGTCACAGAGGAATTCAGGCTGTAGGTGACCTCAGGAGGTCTCTAGTCCAAACTCTGCTCAAAGCCAGGTTGGCCCTGTGATGAGACCAGATTGCTCAGGGCTTCATCTTGTTGGATCATTAAACCTCCAAGGATGGGGACTGCACAGACTCTAGATAGAATCATAGAATAGTTAGAGTTGGA
>NW_009940655.1:0-18855 GCF_000696875.1 Nestor notabilis
CCTGGATGATGGTTCAGTGGTGACTGGTCACGTATTTCTTCTTAATCTCTGTTTCTCTCCATGCAGTAATGATTTGATGCATTGCTAATTTTCCTCTGTACTTTACTCTATATATATAGATCTCTGATTTGCTTCATTGTACTTATTTACTGAATATATAGAGATACATACCCGATTTGCGTTAGTGCGCTTGTTCGCTTTGGTGTGCTTATTTGCTTTAGTGTGCTTGTTTAATAAACTGTGCGTATTATACAGCTAGTATGTGGTCATTTTGTGGTGTATCCGGCCTGTCAGCAGAACAGTTGCTAGGAGGTTTGTGCCAACTGAGAGATGTGTTTATTTATTTATTTGCTTGTTTGTTTGGTTTGTACCTGGCACTGAAGTATGCCAGATCCCTTCACAGCATTTCTTCCTCACAATACCAGGGTATAAGCATCGCAAGACAGCATGGAAGTGGACAAGAACACTTTCCAGACCAACAACACAAGGTCAGGTGGAGATGCACGTTCAGAGCTGGATTTTTTGACTTTCCAGGACTTCGGGAATTTTGTCTCATTAGAGGGGGGAGCTTAGTGGAAATACTCACACACTCACCTCCAGCCACCAACAACTAAGGTATACTCAGACAGGGGGAGTTACTTCTGTGCCATGACTGGTAACAACTTTTTAAATTGAAATCTCAGGGATCTCAAGTAAGGAGAGAGTTTTTACTGGGGGGGGGGGGGGAAAGGAAGTGGATATTATTTATATGGATAACCCCAACACCACAACCCAACTTTCATCATCCCCCTAGAAAGATATGCTAATTCATTTGAAGTGTGATTACTTTTCTCTTTGTGCTCAGGTTGGTTTATGCAATCTATTAATAGCTCGTCAGATTATGCCTATTTTTGGTCTTCCCTGTTCTTGGGAAGGCAGGGGTTTGGAGAAGAAATGCTGCCCTGTCCCCGTTTTGTTGGCTGGGGGAGGTTCCATCTGTTGGTTGTCGTTGGGGCCAGGGCAAGCTGTCTTCTGGGGCAAGCAGCTCCCCACATGTCAGCCAGGGACAGCCACAGCCACTGGCTTCTACAACTCTTTTCTGCCCAAAGCTGCAAGAGAGCTGCCTCCAATGCTGCAAGGGGCAAGCGAGAGCAGGAGAAAATCAGAAATGCCATTCCTACCATTACTTGTAATTTCCATGCGATCTCTTCTTTTGCCTAGACATCAGGATTAAATGCCAAAACATGCAAAACTAATTGTATCAAGGTAATTCCCTTAGTCAGCATACCTCTTGGTCGCTTTGCTGTTATTCCTTGCCATTTGTAGGTCAGGATCTAATGGATGAGCTTTACAGGCCTGCATATTTCTTTCTGGAGTTCATTAAAGCCTGAAGCAATTGCACCTTAACATTTCCACGCAATTGCAAATTTGACCTCTGGCAACAGGCCTTGCAAATCGATTCATTTCCAAACCAGATATGATTTGTCGTCACTGAAAAGTTTTAGCTGGGGGGAGTGCCCACCTCTGAGCCACACACTGACTGGCCAGCCACAAGAGGCAGCTCCAAAGCAGGGCTCTGCCTCAGCCACAAGGACAAACGTAAACCAGGAGACAGTTAGACACTCATTAAAAACAGTTAATTATTTAGAAGTCATCAAGTTTTTCACATGCTAAAAATTGATGGCAAAACAACTAAATGCATCCTATGTTTGGTTAACACCTAAAATTTGACTTTGACCCTCTGGTACCAAAGCAAAGAAATTCACAGTTAAAGCTACATGTCTAGGCAATACTCTGTGCTTAACTCACACTGTTTTTACAAAGGGTCTGTGCACAATTTTAAGTGCCATATGTCCAGGGTAAGAAGAAAAACAACAACAAAAATATAAATATCTACTTGCTGGGGTTTTTTTTAATACAGGAATTTAAATCTTGTAGAACATAATATAGAGTAATGACTCTATCTGATTATTGGTTTTCATTTTCTCTGGTAGTTCAGTTAATGCTTTTTTAAACTATTATAACATGAGTTAAAGGTTGTTGAGTTTTGTTTCTTTTTTTTTTAATCGGTTGAAATGTTTTAAGTTTGTAGAACACAGACTCTTAAATCAATGCTGATGGCACATCTAAGGTGAAAGTTGCATATTTAAGCGATTTCTCTGGTTACAAATAATTAAAATTAGGTACTTCTACATTTTTAAAACTGAAAAGTTCACTTGTCTTGAAGTCCTGATTGCAAGTGTTTGTAAGCATAAATGTGCAAACTGAACAGGAAATTACATTTATTTTTGGGTGTAGCATATCTGAAAAACTGCCTCAACCACAGAGCAGAAGCAGAATGGGAACAGCTACAAGACCAAACCATGAATGTGGAAAGACTTTTGGCCTCAAAAATCTATTTTATTACTGCTCAAAATCTGTGAAGATTCAGCTTTCAGCCTCAGGGATTTGTTACATTTTTGCGCGATGGACTAAAGGTGCCTTTAATACAAGATTACATTCTGTAATCTAGCTGAACCCAGGACATCAGTGTAAGTGCCTATGGAAGTTGGTCATCTCAGGTAACTTCAGCTAGCACAGTAGCAGAGAGGCTTTCCAGAATACAGACATAATCTGATTAAAGTTTATTATTTAAAATAAATGGGTTTGCACCATCCAGAAAGCAGCCAGCTGTGTATGCATCATTCGCTCTTCTGCCAAAGTCCTCTGAGAAGTACTGTACTCCTCACCGTTCAGAATAATCAATGACTGTATACGACTGCCTTCCTCCACATATATTACTCAGAGCCCTACATTCTCAGCTCTCCAAGTATAATCCCACAAATGGCTTCCAAAATTTGGGATGTGGTGAGCAATAGCAGATAAAAAAATAATAAATTCATATACCTGTTTCTAAAACATTCACCATGTCTGTATTTTGCTGACCAGACAAGCTCCCCAGCTGAAGTTTATGCCCTTTTTATGTTTGGTCCAAGAGAATAAATCAAGTTTCACATGACTGAGTAAAATAGTTCATCAAGAGAAATTTCCTTTAATGTGTGGCCATGACAGCATTACAATTTAGTTGAAAATGATAAAGGCGAACCTGGGTACATGTCTGTGAAACCACAGAGAGATCTGTCCTCCCTGATCCACAGGAAAATTATCAGCACTGTGGCTTTTGTTAAGCCTTTTCATGTAAGATGTCATTTTTCAGGAATGTACAGTAGTTATCTTGTACGGAGTGCAAACAAAGTTATGAAGTCTACAAATTAAAGTAAAGATGAATATCCTGTTCTCTGGCTAATGTAATGTACAACATTCTATACTTCCATATCAAAATTTCATCTATTTTAATATAAAATAATTATACCAGATAGGATTTCCATCTCAGACCATGACAAATGTCTTATTGTTACACAATGCAGCACCTCCGGTGGTCCTCATAACTGCTCAATGAGCAAAAGGAAATGAACCTTGCTGCTGTTTGGACCCAGAAGGTTCAGAGGCCATCTTTCCAGTGGCTTTTAAATGATTGCAAGGCAGCTCTTAGGTGTAAAAATGCTGCATAGATGAGGTTTCTGTCTTGATTTTACAGCACTAAGAACTCTCAACAGTTCCAGCTTGATTTGCTTTTAGTTCTCCTGCTGCCCCCATACGCAATGTTTTTTCTGATTGTCCTGAATGGGGAGCTGGTGAGGAGAGACCTGTAAATGCATTCCTCATTCAGAGGAGCAACATAGAACTCCTCTGCAGACTGCAGTGTCAGCTGGGCCTCTCTTGTCTGAAAGCTTCTGGGTTTACAGTGAATCATTGGCATGAAATGAAGGCAAGACTCCTCACCGTAATTAAAACTGTAGCTGTAATAGCACAAAAGAAGCATTGCCCTTTCTGTGCACATGTTGGGCTGCTACTTCTGGGAGCTCCTGGCTGCAGATCAGTAGAGATTTGGGTGCATCCACAGAGCATGATGCAGTGCCATGAAATCCTGGCACTGGTCTCCCTGAAGCCCTGGAAGCAGCACAGCAATCTCAGCAGGGCAATCCACTTTGGCTACTTTCCTGGATGCTGCACTGATGCTGCAGATAGATAGTGCTATGCCATACTTGAAGGGCCTGCTTTTTCAGAGCTATCTTGGGATCTTTGCATGATGTTGTCAGGGGCTTGTAACAGGTGTATTTTGCACAAACAAAATCACCATATTTTGCAAACTCTCATCTTTGGACATTTTATGGCAAGAAAACTCAATTATGTAATAATGCTAGAGATGTTAGAAGACATCCACATTCCTGTGGTCTTTTTTTCTATCATTTTTGACTTGATATGTATCCTTTCGTCAGTAGCTTAACTTCAGTGTCTCATCAGTTTCTCATTTTGTATTGGGTTTGCATGGCAAGGTTTTGGTTGCAGGTGGGCTACAGGGGTGGCTGCCAGAAGCTTCCCCTGTGTTTGACAGAGCCAATGCAGCCAGCCCTAAGACAGACCCACCACTATACAAAGCCAAGCACAGCTTCGATGGTGGTAACGATGCTGTGATAAGTTCATGGAGGATTGTCTCCCGTGGGAGGGACCCCACACTGGAGCAGAGGAAGAATTTGAGGAATCCTCCCCCTTGATAAGGAAGGAGCTACACAATTAACATGTGATGAACTGACGACAGCCCCCACTCCCCATCCCCTGCACTGCTGGGCGAGAGGAGGTAGACAGTTTGGGAGTAAAGGTACCCCTGTGAAGAATGGAGAGGTGGGGGGGAAGGTGCTTTAAAGTTTATTTCTCATTATTCTTCTCTGATTTGATTGGTAATAAATTAAGTTAATTTTTTTCCACATGTCGAGTCTGTTTTGCCTGTTATGGTAATTGGTGAGTGATCTCTCCCTGTCCTTATCTTGACCCATAAGCCTTTCATTATATTTTCTGTCCCCTGTCCAGCTGAGGAGGGGAGTGACAGAGCAGCTTTGGGGGGCACCTGGCATCCAGCCAGGGTCAATCCACCACACATTTGTTAAGTGGATATATCTGTTCTCACCTACATCAAAGGCAACACGTGGGGCAGCAGAGGGATTTAGAGACACTTAATAACTGTAAAATGGTGACAATACAGGAATGGTGCTATGAAAGAACAAAATATTACTTTGGCAAGTGAATAATTTGCGCCCCAAAGCCATTGTGAGCTGGAAGTGACCTCTTGTGTCAGCTTAGTTGTCTCTGTCCTCTGGGCTCTAAATACCGTGCAAATAAATAAAGAAATGACAAGTAGAGTCTTTTTAAATTTCAGAAAATTCTGATTCACTTTCCCATGGAAGTGAACTGCACAGTTTAATCACTATTTGAGCAAAAGAAACACCTCCTTTCCCCAGCCAACTACCCAGTTAGCTCTAATGATGGCATTTAGAGACTGTGCAGAACAGCAACTCATTCATCTTCAATCATTATTTTGAGTACTTCTACTACATTTTCTATCAATCTCTTCCTCTTAAGTATGAACCCCCCAGTGCTCAGCATCAGAAGTGCCCTTTCAGAAGGCAGTACAAATGCAATGCAGTCTGCAGGATATGACTGTGACACTGGTCCCCCAAGAGAAAGCACCAAGTCGTGAAGTCAAGTTGTTGCTCCTGTCTCTGAAGGAAATAACTAACTCACTGTCATGTCACTAGAAAAAACTGAAGGGACTGTGATTTGAGGAATGGATTTCTGTGTACCCTCCCTTGCCAGTACACAGTATTTCTGTCTTTTCTTTTTATTAACAGCAACTAAATGAACCTCAAAAATTATCTGGACTGAATGACAACAAATCAAACTAAAATTAGTAACAGCATACTCATTGCCTAGGGCAGTGCTGAACTGATGGCTGATGTGATGGTGACAGACAAATCCTTAATCCCATTCTAAATTCTGTCTACTAAATAAATAAGTAATGCCATCAATAACATTTCTAGCAATTGCATTCACCTCCTGCAACTTTTACACTATTATTGTATTGCCTTTGACTAACTCTACAGCATAGTTCAGTACCTGGCCTGACTCAGAAGTAGTACTGCAGCCAATAAACTCATGACAAGAGACATTGAATCAGTTAGTTTGAAGTATTTGATGGGCAACATCTTATACCAGCCCTTAGCAGAGATCCAGTATTTACCCTGTCTTTTATTGTTCTATGCCAGCCTTTTGGAGTGTGGAAACTTTCTGGATATTCCTCCTGTATCTCCTTGTTTCTCTCCTGTTTTTATCACATCAGCCCTGATAACAAAGAGGAAAAAAATGTATCTGAACAGCAACCTATCTCTACAGAAAGACAAGCAATGAAGAAAATGTAGTAAGTTACATCAGAAATAGCTAGAAGACCTGGAATAAAAATATGCCTGGTTATAGACAAAGTTACCCGAACCTTTCAAACTTACTAGGCAGATAAACTGAGTTGTCTTATTTGGATATCTTTGATGGAGTTCTCTATGACTGATGCCTTGTTTTCTCTTCATGTTCACAAGAAATCCAAGGGTATTTTTTACGAGAACAGGGTTGAATCTGAAGTGTTAGAACACAATATGCTTCTTCCATTAACATGAAAAATGCTGCTTGCCACTTGACAAGTGTCTGTGCTACAGACTGGCTTCAATACCACTTCCAAATCATCCCCTATTGTCCCAGAATGAAAAGAGTCATATATTATATGACTTGCTGTTAGTACTTCATATTTCTAGTAACTTTGTGAGTATTTATCCATTTAAATTCCCCTTCTTTGGCACCTCTGTTTTTCTCTGGTCTTATGATTGTTGGTACCAGCATTGTTCACCCAGGGAATTGCTCACTGAGAAGCAGAAGGGAGCTGAGAGCAAAGTCTCACAACTTAGCTGTGTTCCCCTTGCTCAGCATCCATCAGGATGCAGTGTTGGGATCCATCCCTGGATATATTCACCTTTAAGACTACCCTCATATATTTAGGCTACATTATGGTCCCACTGGGGCATTTACTGAGTATAGACTCCCACTATGAGCTCCTTTCTACATCTGGTACTTCCTAGTGAGGTTTTCTGAAATCCCAGAGTGGCATTTTGAGGCTCTAAGGTATTGTAGAACTTCTCTCAGACATTGAGCTTAGCACACTACCTGTGAGAAAGACATAGTTAAAATAAACAGAATCAAATCTTCCAGAAAGTAATTTAAATCTAGCATATGCTTCATAGCACACTTAAAAATAGTCTGATTTCCATGCAGCTATGTAGCCAAACTCACTCTCTCATGCAATTCCCCATACAGTCCACCTATCCTCCTATGTTTGCATGGTCCTCTATGACAGAAATGCACAGAGCTCTTACTTTCTAGAGTTTGACTGTCTTCCTGAGCCTGAACAAGTGGTCACTGTATTGCTTGTATAGCAACTTGGCACTGGCTTGGGTTTTTTTACCTTTTGTCCGGACCTGCCCTCCAGTGCAGCCATCCAGCAAGGTTTGATGGTAGATACACCTGTGACCTATATTCATAACATCTACAACACCAGAAACTGCACATAGACTTATTTCCCAGGCTATCAAGATTTTCAGAAAAGCCTAACAAGCTCCAAGGTCTTCAGCTCATGGTGCCACAGTGAGGGTTATTGAAAGGAATCTGGCTGGTGTCCAGAAATTTTTGAATGCACAAGGCTTTGCAAAATCAGTTTACAACATTAAAAACACTCACGGGGAGATCACACCATGCTATAAGTAGGCTGCATGTTGTTAGAGAATTTAGTGCCACTATTAACTTCACTGTAAAAACATGAAGGTCTTCATCTAGACATAGTTTTAGCAGAGTTATAAAGTTGTAATTCCATTTCACAGTGGATAGAAACCTTGGGTTTGGACCATGGAAGTCCTCTGCTGGATTATAGTCCAAGGTGATGTTAAAGGGCTAGAATCAGTTATATATATACATATATATACACACACACGCCTCTTCTGCATCACTTTACACAGGTGTTCTGGATCATTTGTTGTGCAATGACCCTGAAGGAAATCCATAAGAGGACCAAGAAATTTATAACAATGAAATACTAAAACCACAAAAGCATGTACCTTCTGAGAGGTACTGGGGAGAGGATAGCCAATGGGTAAATCATTGGTTCAATTTATTTTGAGACTGCATGGAAATTCCACTTAAAAATTATGCTGTAGAAGACTTCTTGCGCCCTGAGCCCCCTTACTTTCACCCTGAACTTTGAGGTAAAGGAATACTTCCAGACGCAGAGTTCAGTTCGCGGCTGCATACAGAGCTGATGCTTTCTGCTTTTATGAATATCTTCATCACATTCTTGTGCAGCATGAGCTTGACTATATCTGCATATGTATCTTCTTGGCCCTGGAAAAAGGTAATTTTTGGGTTTTGTTTGTTTAATGGAAGGGAAATCAAAGGGTGCTAAAAACAATGAAATCAACAAAAATGAGATTAATGTGGAGACCAGTTTGAAATTACTATTTCAAAAGACACACAAAGATGTCCATGTTTCAGTTCAGAATATTTTTTTCTGAGACAATGACATATTCAATAACACAGATTTTGTAAACCTTCATGCTATTAAACTGCTTAATGCCAGAAAGTCAAACTGATAAAGCACATTTACTGTACCTTCACACCATTCTACAAACATAGCCAGATGGATTAAGGTAAGGGAATAAAAACACACTATGAGGATATCATCATTGTGATGCCTACATTAGTATCCCCAGAAATGAGGAGTTTAGATGAGACAGTTATCCTTGAAGCACTGTCTTGGCACTTCCTCAGGAATACTCTGGTTGAAGAAAGTCATAAGTGAGAAGTACCAAAGGCTGAAGTAGCATTGCAATGATAAATGAACTATTGCTTCTCCAAGCATGGTCCTTGCTCATGGACCTTGGGTGTTTTCAATCAGATCCAGATTGCCCTCTCTGTTCAGAAAACCTGTGGATAAAATTCACAGTGTTTTGTTCTTTTCCTAGTAGAAGAAATTGGTTCAGCTTACCTCTTTCCTCGTTCTACACTTGGCAAGGGAAAGCAACATTGGACTTTTCTAGCTCTTATGCCACTATTGACAAATGGCAATCCAAATGGGGAGTTTTACACACAGTAACTAGGGCGGTGATGAGGCATTAACGGTCACTTACACATTTCAGGAGCAGAGGTCACGTGGGCAGGCAAATGAAACACTTAAATAAGGATTTAGGCATAGAAGTTTCAAAAACTGTGACTTTATCTTGGCCAAAACCAGAAATTAACTGCAATCGTATTGAAATTTAGGATGGTTGTACTGGTATCAAGGATATTTAAGGTGAGCTTCAAAAGATGTCTTTCTTTGTTGCTGAAATAAAAGGGTTTTTCCTGTCTTTGTGTTGTATTTCATTACAATGTATAGTTACCTCTCTGTAACAGATCTCTTAGACGGAAGAAAAAGCTATTGTCAGATTAACTAGAGCCATATGTCTGTAGCATAAATCCATATAATGAAGGGAGCCGTGTACATGGGAGGGTGAATAGATGCCCTGAAGATGAAATGGAGAGTAAGAGAAGAGCTGCTGGCTGGAAATCTAGGAATCTTTACTAGCTGAAGTATTACTCTGTCTCACAACAGAGAATTTGAACTTGCATTTGGGCAGAAGCAGGCTCAGTTTCATGCTTTTGGGTCTGGATCAGGCAGAGCGATAGTCCATAGCAATAAGCAACTTCATGGCAGTTTTAATCTGTAGGTTTTCACATGCTGTCAGGAAAGCTTATGCATTGTACAGGTTGTGTGTCAGGGCTGCACATTTCGGAAGGCTCTGGTGAGAAATTGAGCATGACCAACATGTCCACAAGAACCACTGGACAAAAATGGTGCCCGGGACGGCTGCAGTGCACAGCTCAAAGCCCTCCTTTTAGGGTAGAGTACACCTTACAGTGAAATTCTGCAGATAGGCTTGTCCTGAGAACTGCTGAGCGTCTAAAGCAACCTTTGGGTACAGGCACTGCTCCTTGTCTAAACCAGGCTAATTATCAAGTTGTCTTCTTCCCATTAACTTGTGAAGAAAATTACCCTTCTGAGTTTGAATGGCAGAACAGCATTAAGAGTAAGCACCTTTTTTTTCCCTTAAATCAACCAAATAGAAAATTCACAATGACGATGATCTTGTAATTACACACACGTCAGAACAGAGAGCATGATAGTTTGCTCAGATTTCTTTGAACATTTCTTCAGAAGAATTTGGGAGGAGAGAGGGAGGGACGAGTTTATTGTAAATCAACTTTGGCATGAAACTTTTGTAAAAAGGTGCCCAACATGCATTACATTCTTTGTTCTGTGTTTTTCCTACATATAAAGCCTTGACAACCTGCTATTCTATGATTGATGCACTTATTTCTTCTAAAGTATCACTAACCAAGCATATCATTTTTATACAGTAAGTGTATATTCAATTTCCTACAGTTTGACTGCTAAACAGGCTCAGTAGTAAAACAAATACATACTGTTGCAGTGCACTGTTCAGGTGGACCAACTGGAAACCTTGGGATGTTTTTCATTCACCTTCCCTTTGCTTTTAGTGCCAGTGAAATCACAGCAGGGGCACATACTAAATATCCATATTTTTATAAAAGTTGTATTGTCATTGGTGCAGTCTGCAACTACTGCAGACTTTGTACAATGTTAATAGGAATATTATGATTCATATATTCTTGCACAATAAGACAGAATGACATATCAGGTTTGCAGGCTCTCCTGACAAGGTATGAGGTATTTATCTGGGTTCGTATACCACTCTCTTATCAGCCTAGTATCTGAACGACTATTGACATCATTATCATTCATGTATTCATAAAATGTGTAGGGATCTCCCAGTTACATTCTCAAAGTATGGAGTTACTCCTTCACAGTGTGAAAGAAAATATAAACTGAAGAAAAAGAATTCAGACTCCTGTTGGCTTAGTATTGGTTCCCTGGCACTCCTGGACCGGGCGGGAGGATAATGGATCTGCGAGAATTCATGTATGTTTATGATGTACGAGGCATTTCAGCTGACATTGAATCAGGTCAGTGGGTCCATTGGACAGGATGCAATGTCAATGGAACTGTTATGTGTTATTGATGTCAGTTACAGAATAGATAAAAACATTAGCAAAATAGCTTCCATTGCCATTTCATTTTTTTCCCCTCAAATGACAAAAGGCACTAGTCCATATTAAACACAAGAAGCCTCCAATGTTTCTGAATCTCAAACAGCACAGTTTGGAGTTGGAGCAAATCTAGGAAATTAGAGACTACTGCCAAAACAATAGTTTCACATGGAACAAAATGGCTTAACTTGGTTCACTTACATTTTCAATTGTGGAATAAGTTTTGCCTACAAAAGAAACATGCTTGCTCAAGGTCCTATTCTGCAAGTTGTTAGGCGTATAAGTCCTTTTACTCACTCTACTTTTTTGCTTATCTCTATGTTATATATCGCTATACCAATGAATTTTAAAGGACTAATTTTTATTTACATTTAAAACAACTTTAAACCGTTTGGTCTGTGACATTAAAGCACATATTAGCACTTCTTCTCACTGTCAAAGACATAAAAAGATCGTCATACAATCACACCCAATGGACTGTGCATACACGTAAAGTAAGAAGACATGTAAAATTTAACCTAAAAGCTTTCAACATGGATTATACCCATTTTACCTAACTTTAGGCATCTCATATATGCATTGCTCCCCAGAGGTACATAACACTTGGGTTGCTACAACTGACCCATTCCTAAGTTAAAAGCTTCAAAATCCACTAAATAGGTGATAAAAACAGAAGTGCATTTGAAATGCCATGTGAAAAATAGCTATGTAGAAATAAATATTTATAGGACTTAACACCTTACAAGGATGGCATGAAGTGCTGAGGGCCAGACCACACGAAGACTACATACAGTTTCTTTGCATCCCAGGTTCTCCAGATCATTTTAGTGACATGTTAAAATTTTGAGCAGTAAGAACATAAATTTCAATAGGGATGCACATGCATAAATATAAGCATTTAGGTGTTTTACAGCTTCAAAACACAAATCATATACTTGCATTTGCCAATTAGCTCCATAAAGGGATAAGGAAACATGTGTTTACCTAATTTACATACTCAAAGCTGGTTTGTGTGCATACTTTTGGCAGGCTCATGTTCAGAGCAAAACGTAGGAAAATGCAAAGTGCAATTTTAGTAAAGAGCATTATCTCAAATAAATACTATAAAGTTAAAGGAAATGACTAAAAAAATTATGTGGCTCTTTGCTTGTTCCTTACTAATGAAAGGATTGCCTGATTCTTTGCTATGATATAGATTTTTCCTATTGCTTGATTTCACAAAGATATTCAGAACACCCTATGCTGATTTGTAACCTGTGGGTACAAGAAAGACAGAGACTCTAGTGTCAAACATTTGAGTCCTTGACGGTAAGGTCACTGGCCTCAACTCTGAATATTCAGGAAATTACAAATTACAGAGTCTTATTAATGACCTGATACACAATCTGATTGATGCTTTGTTGATTTTCACAATAATTCTTATTTTTTAAATTATTTTTCTTGTTCCTATCCCCTGCAATTGATCTTTGTTTCCTAGTACGTTGTTTTCAACTAGGAATGCCTATAGGGTCATTAAAACTCTAATTTGGATACTGAAAGTGTTGGCAAAGATAGGCTAACACCAAGTATTATCTTCACAAATGAAGGCATGGTAATAATATCTCCCTCCTTCACCTCAAAGAGATACCACTAATTAGCGATTCTTTGATCCAAATGCCTCTGAACAGAGAATACTCAAAGAAAGGTCATCATGCCCCAGGCAGAAGTATTCAACCTCTTACATGTAAACCAAGAGTCAAGAAGTGGACTAGGTTTTACAAAATTTTACAACAGTGATTTCTTTGGCTGATTTCTTTGAATGGTCACTCTACCCACCCTTTATCATTCATTACATTTGGTTTCAATAAGCCTCCTTTGGATTCAGTGGGCATGTGGTGGGGCAAAATGCTTGCTCCATTTCCCCATGGTTGAAGCAGTACTTCAGGAAACACTCACATAATTCAAAGGATGCAACAGTCCCTGGGAAGTTCAACATGTGGATTTTGATTTTATCTCATGCTCCTAACAATGCAGAAACTGAATGAAACCACAGAGGGTGACACACACATATATGTTCAAAACTGTGTCCAAAGTGGGTAAGAAAATGGTGTTTGCCTCTTTCTCCCCTCTGCAACAGTTCCCACAGCCCCAGCAACCATGGACAGGGCAAGCTTACCCACCGGGAACCTGGCTCATCCCCCTGCCCATAAACTAGCAATGTGATGAATTTCACAAGCACTTTCTTCATGAACACACACTTCTTATTAACAAAGACTGCAAACTATTTGTTCCTTTTCCCACATTTTTCCTTCTGTGATAGCAAGTGGCTGTTGCAGTTAATCCAAATAAATTCCTTCCAGGCTTTCTGCTCAGTGTTTCCCTCTCTTCACAAACCTTCTTGCATTATAAAACAGATAAGTTAAAATGTTTATGACCAGGTTCTTAAAATATTTTTAAACTTCCCCTTCTCCCTCCTGCCTCCAGGGCTTTTGATATAAGGAGAAAATCTCATGCGGTGCCTACCCTTATCTCCCCAAGAGAAAACAAAGAGAGTTAAAGGAAAACGTCTTCTGCAGAGACTGCCTTTTCTCTGCTTCTCTTCCCACTGTGTGCCAAATAATGGCATCTGTTCCTGCTGTTCTTTAGTTCCCCCATCCAGTGTGTTTTCAACTTCCTGTGAAAATTTGTGGTTCTTAAATCCAAAGGTCATGTTTAACACTTAAGTTCAGTTTGGAAGGATTTAGATTTGTTCCTTTTCAATTTTTCTTTTTTTTCCTCCCCAGATCTCCTTTGAAAATTGACAAAAGGCTTTCACTCGCTTTTTGCATTGTACATGTTTTACACACTTAAGCATACATGTCTGCAATTTGGGTTAATACTCTGGGAAATATCCATTCCTGTATTGATGAGCGTTAAAGCATTGCTTTAATTCTCTGCCTTCTGACGAAGTTCAATGTATTGTTAACAGCACAAGCTCCCCTCACACTGTCCTCACAGTATGATCAGTCTGCAGTGAATAGGAATTCACTTCTTCAAGTCTACAAGAAAATTCAAGCTGCATGGAGGTGAAGCCAGCCTTTGAATAGTCAAATTTCTACTGAGTTGTGGATGATGGATTTGTGCAAGAGAAGCTGAACTCAGATCACCAAATTCATTTTTCTTATTGCTTTGAGCTGGACTCTAACAGTAATCCCAGAGCTGAAATGCTCTGTCCAGTAGGCTGGTCAACCCATCTGTTTGCTAGCTTTGTGTATTTACAGTAGGCAGCCTGAGACGGTTTGACCATTGATCTATTGTGGGACTCGATTTATTCACGTTTTTATTTTCTAAAATATAATTTTAAAAAATATCTATTTGTCAGCTGGAGGGGAGTACTGAGAGATGGTGAGGCATAATTTGAGGGAAACAGGAGGGAATTAAAGACCAATGCATAACTTTTTACATGGAAGAGGAGGGCAGAAGCTGAGGTCTTCACTGTTTCTTTTCTAACGTTAAGAAGAATGGTCTGGTTATGTTGATGAACATTTATTTCCATACCAAGGAACTAGGGTGCTCCACAGAGCACTGGGCAAGAGCCCAGAGAGCAGGATTTGGGATCCATGCAGCCTGTGCCTGCCGCCCCTCCAGCCTGAGATTCTATTTTCACTGTCTGAAAATTTATCCTGTAAATGTCGTTTCAGAGATAAAAGGAAAAAATACTGAGAGGGGTAGGAATATAATGGTGCGATTTTTAAAATGTTTCACAAGTTCCATTTCTGTTCATTTAAGAAAGAGGATAAACTCCACAGGTCTGATGCACTGGCTCCCAAGATTTTCTCTGCCCATGATTCACAGAGTACGTAGAAGTCCTCATGTCCTTTAGTCCGCACACCTTATGGATCTGTCATGATCGCTCTTGTTTGGTCCGAGAATCAGATGCTATTTCTGGTCTGAAGACATTTGTTCTCAATTGCCTACATAGTTCAATGGGATTTTAAGGTACATTTGTTAGGGATTATAAAGCACCTAAAGATGTATCAAGTGGAAGGGTCAATACAAGATCAGGGTGTGCTGTGTTACACTGTGTTGCATTACGCGGTATGTCTCCATTCAGTATTGGAAACCAGATGCAGCAGATGAGCCCAGCCTATTTTTTGAACGTTTGTGGATATCTTTGAATTATGTCATCAATGTTTAAAGATTTTCACAAAGATTTAAAGAAGTAGATATTCTCAAGTCTCAATTGCTATTGGAACCTCAAATTCTGTTTGATAATTGAAATGCTCTATCCCAATAAAAAAAAAATAATATGCTTACATCTTTCTTTCGTAATGTATACAGAAGGTAGTATGAATTTGTTACCTGTAAGGTGTATTGAATTTTTAATCATCTATATATTTATGGTAAAGAGTAACACTTCTAGCACACAAAAGCTTATGGCATACGATTATCCTTAATTAATGGGTAAGTGCAAAGCTTTATTATTCAATGAAACTGATTTATTATCTTAATTCTCCGATGTTCTGCTTCATGTTTCCATTGAAACCTTTGTTTGCACCATGGTAACTAGCAACCACCATAAGTACGTGATTTTTTTTATGACCTATAAGTAATTAGATTTTATTGTTTTCTTAAAGCTGAAGTGTAGCCTGTACAAGCAGTCCAGCTATAGCTTCCGATACCTTTAAATGAGGGACAGGTCACTTGCTGCTTTGTTTCTATAATAATCAGGTCATGTTTTGGTGTATTTATTGTAACCCACTGTAATATTATAATCCAAAAATAATTTCTTATTACTTTTCCCCTGGCAGTCCTGCCTACATCCCACTTCTTCCCCCCTGAGCATGACGGCATACTTGCCTATCTGTCCCTATCTCCTCTGCTTGGCACAGCTAGTTAACTGAGAGGAAGTGAAAAGAGCTGAAAGCTAGTGGGTGTCTGAGCTGCCTAGTGGAGAGATCCCCAGCTAATTGCTAGTCCTAACAGGCACAATTAGCTGCTACAAGCCCTTTGAGATGGCCCTGGGCTTCTCTCAGGTAACAGCCATCACTAGATAAAGGCTGAAATACACTGCGTTTAGAGAGACACTTGCAGACAGGGATGTCACAGGCTGCCAATTATGCTCTGCCTGTACACAGTCACTTCCAAGAACCAGACAAGACACATACACCTAAAGTTAAAGGGACAAGGTGTGTACTATTTTGAACTACACAAGTGTGGGGCATCGGAGATATAACCCTTCTCAAATTAGGTCATGTCATCTTTTCAATTATCAGTTCTTGATCAAGTTTTGCAGTGTTTTTCAACCTATACTCCCAGCAGTAAGTCTCTCAGTGGGAGAGGCCTGCATATTTTGTTTGCTGTATGTGATGTCACTTTAAGCAACCTGGTCTAGTGGAAAACCCCCACGCCGGGGGGAGTGGAATCAGATGATCTTTAGGGCCCCTTCCAAACCAAACCATTCCATGATTCTATGATTCTAAAATTTCACCATCACCACACAGACAAAAATCATAGAATCATAGAATGGTTTGGGTTGGAAAGGACCTTCAGATCATCTAGTTTCAACCCTCTGCCATGGGCAGGGACACCTCATGCTAGACCATGCCTCCTCTAACTAAACAGTTGTACTTTACCCCATTGGGAGTGTGATCCTTTAGCCATCTATTCCTTGCAGAGAAAGAGAGACAGAATAAGATATCCAAGAATTTTTAAATTAGTAAGTGCCCCACACTTCCTTATCCAGAAAAAAAAATACCTTCTCTGAGCATCTCTGGCAGTAAATCCTTTCTCTCAAGCAATGAGTTTTTATAAAAAATAAAGCAGCTGAGGTAGACAGCCTTAAAAAAAGAGACACATCAGGTTTTGAGAACAAGGAAATGGGCACCATAACACAGATCACCACCATTAACATCCTGTAGAAAATCGTTATAGTGCATAAATATTCCAACATCTAAAAAATGGAGATTATAAGAATTGTAAGATCTAGATCTAAGTTATGGTCAATGGTATTAACATATACTTTCCAAGACATGAGAAAAGCACAAGTTCTGGCCCAAATTTTCATATATTAGTAACTTCAGTTAGTCATTCATCTCCAAACTTGTATACATATCCATTTAAAAAGAGATTCAGAGAAATTATTTAAAAAAACATGTACACACAATTTCCTCTGAAGAAAACTTCTTGTTCAGTTGCTCTGTGAATTGAAATGATTCCACTGCTTACCTTCAGAAGATCCCATATCTCCTGCCATTCTCTGTTGGAATATCAGGTCTCCATCGTGGCTATGTTAAGAGCACAATTCCTATGGTATTCTTCAAAGTCTGTCAAACTACTAAAACAACAACAAAAAAATCCTAAAATTAAATATGAAAATATTTCTTATTTATCTAAATATCTGAATTTATTTCTTTTTTTTAGCATCTTGAAGACTATCTTACAAACCATATAATATCAATGAAGCAGGTTAATATTTAGAAGTCAGCTTCCCCAAATCCAACTGATACAACATGGAATGGGTGTTTCTCTTTAGGGAGCAAAACCAAATTTCAAGATATTAAATATAAATTTCTGCTTTTTAAAACTCAGTTTATATTTTCCCAAAAGCTTTGTGTTCTTAATATGGAAAGTATGTAAAGACTGTAGTTGCTAATTATGGAATAGTTGAATTCTGTTAAAGGATAAAAATTACTTGACACATGGGTTTTACCTCCCCAAAATTAACAATGAAGCTCTAAATGAATACTCAAAGGTTTTGTTGAGACCGGTGTCAGTCTGCTTACCTGTACAGAAGGAAAGAGAACCCACTGAATGGATAAACAACATATATTAACTGTACTTATGCTTTTCTCATAATGACCTTCTGATCCTTCCTTGTGAACCAGATTCCAGGGAAAAGGATCCAGGGAACCTGTGTTTACATTATTGCTTCCAGTCTTCGTTTGAGGTTCCAGACACTGTTTATTAGTCTTTTTGTTTGCTTGTTTATTTGTAAAAAACAGGTTTGTTTTCGTTACTAAAGACTGGACATCTTTGAAATATATGCTAACTCAACATGCTACTATTTGATTGCAAACCAAGTAATGATCAAAAAACTAAACCGAAAGAATGGGTGTTCTACTATTAAACTAGCAAAATAAATAGATATGCATTTTTTCCCTTTTTATAGATACATTTGCAACCAAATTAGTAACAAGATCTCCTCTAGTATAAATAAAAAAGGCTTGCACTTACCTATTAATTAAGAATAATTGAATGCCATAAGCTTTTGCATGCTAGTGGTACTGTAATTTGTTACTCTTCACTACAATAAATATATAGCTGATTAAAAATGCAGTGCAGCTTACATATATTAAATTCATACTGCATTGTGTATTGATTCCCTTTGCTCATGCCAGTAGCCCTCTGAATTCAACGGGAATAGATATTGGCCCACTCAAGTAAAGAAGAAAAACCTCTGGCAAGACAGAGAGGTTCAACAGATGGATCTACAAAACACAGTGTTTTGTAGATCTATCTACAAAACAAACTGGGGTTAGAGCCACACATCTCATGGGCTGACCTCCTCATTCATCCGAACCCAATTCACCCAGGTACTCCTGCAGCATTTCTGCACCATGAAGGAACAATAAACCAAACCCCACTGACACAGCTGGTCTCCCCTGGGATGGAGGTGCCCAACTCACTCTCAAGCCATCAGTTTTGGGGGTCTTAAGGATCAAACAGGGTTCTCAGAAAGCAGATTCTCCTTCCCAGCTCAGAGGTTCAGTCCATTGTTCTGGTATTCCATCTCTAACTGTGAGTTACCCAGGGGGATCATCATCTCCAGCTTTCCCTCTT
>NW_009940655.1:18886-65613 GCF_000696875.1 Nestor notabilis
CCCACCCTCAAAAGTCAGCAACCCCCCTCCCCCCAAAACAACTGGTGAACAATCTGGTTAATTGCATAGTAGAGAGGAAGTTAATATGCTAAAACTAACATCATGGTGAAAATGAAATACATTTTCCAAGAAAATTAAGAGACACTGAACTTGTGTGTTCCTCTGAGAAAAAAAAATAATAATAAAGAAAAAAATATTATGGGAATCATGGGCTTATTCAGTGTGAGAAATAGGACTGTTGTGCACACCACTGTCTGTGCGCCTCAAACATATCACTACGTATAGCTTCATACAGCATTGCAAACTTTAGGATCTTTCACAAATCAGAGTATTAGGCATCATTCACTACAAGGATTATAAACCAGAGTAAATAGCCCAATTCTCCTCTCATGGTGACCACTCCTGAGCTCAGAAATTATTATTTACATGGGTAATTTGAACCAGATGCATTTAAAATACACCTTAACCTATATATTGCAGCAACCTAAAGCATTATGCTGTTAGACCAAATTAAGCCCATCCAATATGTTCACATTTCAGACTCTTAGGAATTGAATTTTTATTTTAAAAAGTTCTCACCCTTGTGGGAGAGAAATCTCCACACATCATCTTGCTATAAATGGTTATCTGTTGGGCTTTTTTGACTGCAAAACAAAATTCTTACAACACCTGTGAAAAACTGAATTTTCACCCTTGCTGTAGACTCTTTTATCTAATTAAGGTCAATTATCACTCTGTACATGTTAACGTTATCTACTTAATTGCTAATAATCTTAGCAGATAAGAAGGAGAAGTGGAAAGTTGGTTCTTCCGACAGGAATCAGAATTTTGCTCCCTGAGGGAAATGTAGAAGGGAAAAAGTAAAAAAGAAGAAGGGGGAAAAAAAAAAAAAAGGATGGTTAAAGAAGAAAACAAAAGACAAGCAATATGCCATATTATCCTACAGAATGATAATAAATGCAATGATCATGCACTCCAGGAATAAATAGCGTTAATGACCAGAAGTTTAGACTGCATAAAACCATGTTTTGAATTTTGATCTTTTTGAAAACCTCTCACTATCATCTGTGGAATTACTACTGTGGGTTGACTGTAATGCCTGGACAATGCTCAGCCACTGTTATCAGAATCTGGCTCCGTACATAATACATTTAACTCTCCTGATGATCACAGAGAACACTATTGTGGAATCCAGAGGACTGTGACATTGAGCCAAGTAACTTTCAGCATGACCCTATATTAGTGTTGGACACAGAAAATCCACCATTGCGTTAAATGTAGAAATGTTAGATAGGAAGAAAACAGAATCCAACACTGAAATGCAGATGAAGCTAAGACTTTTAGATTAACCTTCTTCCTTTAGAAAACTGGCCATGATCTTTTAAGAGTCAAAATGCCAGTTTTACATATATGGCAACCAAGTGCCTACAACATCTGGTGTCTGTTAACAGCCTGATGAAGCACTTACCCATGACAAACTCTGAAAGAAGAGTGATACCCACCTACTAACAGTGTTTCCTATGCTTGGACCTGTAGGGCTTAAGTATTGGCAATTCTGGAAACAGTGTGGCTTTAGACATCTGAAAGGATCTTAAACCAGCATGGTGCGGCTGTAGGCCATAGAATAAGGTATCAGAAAATAGAGAGCCATGGAGATAAATTTTGTGAGTCCACCTAACTAATCCAGCTGAGCAGAGCGCTGGTTTCCTGAATCCCATGAAGCAGGCATGTAAAATATCTGTTTCTTGATGGGCCTGGCAGATGTGATGCCAGAAATAATTCTACTCTGATTTACTTTTGTAGCTTTATCTAGTTCCCTATATTAAACCTACAATCCTAAAATAATTTTAGGGCCATTTATTTTTATGTCTACAAACAGTAGAGTTACCCAAATGTTAAAAGCCTGCACTCATAGGCCCATAAAAGCACTGTTGATTAGATTGCAATATTTCAGTTTTTAGTTATCAACACTGACACATTTGGAAAAATATTGAGTACAATATACTTCTGTACACATTGCAGTGTTTTTAACCATTTAGTCAGTACCACGTACATCAAATAGACACCATAATAAAACAGAAATACATTAAACATACATCTGGAAGCACTTTGTAACTGACTTCTGCTTATGAAAATGACTGTACATAATTTCATCATTCACTTTAATTCAGTCACATGCTGCAGTCAATGGAGTCAGATAACATGCTGCAATAAGATTCAAGCGTAGATTTCTCCTAGTGCTAAATTCCATGCTTTATCTGTCAACCCACACTTGCCATCACTTGGGAGTCCATAACATGGCACCAGAGTCTGTAGCAGTGGTACTGGGCACAGCAGAGACCTGGTGGGATATTGTGTCACCTTGCAGAACATCTTCAGAACTGCTCTATATAGTTTATAACACATTTCACGAGTAGTTACAGCAATTCCAGCAGCAGTAAGTTACCTTTAAGCAGCTTGACCAGAAGCTTAAGGGGAAACCAGACCTCAGTTCCTGCTACTGGTATTTTACCCTACTGTGTATTGTTTTAGTTTCAGCCACAGAGGGTACGTTTGCAGTAATAATAGGGGCAATAGCAGTAGACATGGTAAAAAACCCCTTACTGTAGTAACATACCCAGCAGAATCTTGCTCTGAAAGTATATATATGTATTTTAAAAACAAAGGTACCTTATCTTATCTACTGGTACTCCTACTAATACCTACTAGGCCCCATGAATGAGCCATAACACTGGCTAGCTGGTGTGCTGCATGCATGGACAGTCTCCTTTCTACTTTTTAAGAACCATGTCAATCCTCTGTCAAAGTATGGCTGAAATGATTAGCACAACAGACACATTATAGCTAACAAAAATATTAAATAGATGTAACATTTAATCTACACCCGTCTACATTGTTAAATCAACAAAAAAACCACAAACCCAAAGAGTCCCCATGACAGTGAGATTTCCAGAGACACCATTGGTTATCTGATTTTATGGTTGCTGGTCATGTCTCAGCAACACATTTCTAATCTTTCTTTAACTTGTTCAATTATAAAACCAACCTAATACAGACTGATTCATAAGCACAGAACCCCAAACACTTCTCGTTTAAAATGTGAAGAGACATCTTTTGATAGGAACTAGATTTAGTTAAGATTCAGTACAATAGAAGAGGTTTCCAAATTGTCTACTACTCAATGATCTGAAAATACTTTATAATTATTACATTGTCTTCATTTCAGTGCAACAATCATTTGTGCAACAATCCAGGCAACTAAACAGGGGTATTCCTTTTATGAGTTGAAGAAACCAAAGCACCAGTACTAAAAGAAATTACGAGATTTCTGTTCCAACACTAGAAACAAACACAGAGTTTTTTATTATTAATTTCTTTCTGAGTCAAAGTCTATGTTTTACTTTTCAGCGATGCTGACTTACTGCTTACCTTTCTTTGCTGGAAAGAGCAGAATATTTAGAGACTTCTTTTAAAAACCCACCACATTTAATATAACCTGGCAAGGTCTTGAACAGAAGAGCCTTTTCCCTTACAGACTGACTAGCTGGCCAGTCGAGCTGGCCTGGATGAAAGTTCTTTCTTGATAATTTTTTTTACAGGATGCATTTTGCTTTGGCATTTCTGCCACCTGCTTGTTTTTGCCATTAGTCCATGGCTGTGAAAGCACTTGCCCTCTTCAGTCTACAATTACACTGATTGCACAAAAATAGTGTCTTACAAAATCAACTTCAAAACATTCCGTTGTTAGTCAAATTTGCTACTTTGCATTTTGGTGCTTTATGATGAACACAGATAGGCCACAGGAAATGTCTATAACTGGATAGGTCTCATGTAAGTCTAACTAGGACAAAACCATGCACATCTACCTCTACATCCATGAGCCCAAATAGGTTTTTTGCTTTGTAAATGAAGATGCCTCAATATGCCATACGTGGCAAATCCTAACTAATTCGTGATGTTGACTGGATGTTAACAGGTTAATAAGCTCAGCAAGAGATGGAGTAAAACCAGTGATGTCAAACATCAGAGGACAAGAGCATCCATTACTCTTGAAGAGCCTTCACTAGTTGCTGCCCCAGCAATAAAGAGACGAAGCCTCATCACTTCATTTTTTCTTCTCAGGGATTCTGGACTGTGTGTTGCCAAAGGACGATAACTGCATTAAGATTCAATACTCAAAGCAAATCAGCTGAGGGAGCCATCTCTCTCCACAGCTGCAGCAGAATTGCAGCAGCAGCAGCAAGACACTGATACAGTAAAACCACAGATTAAGAACTATTATCCTTTATTTGGTTTTGCAGTGATCAACAAGGTTGTAGCCAAGAGGCGACATACTTTCACTATCCCGCAGTTCCCAAGGTGGAACCAGTCACGCTGCTGCTCTAGATTGCCAATCTCACACGTTCCTTTTCAATATGGCTGATAGGTTTATTAAGCAGTGTTGGTCAAGGCCCTGTTAATGTGCACCAATAGAACAAAAATCAAAACAAAACAAAATTCTTTTTCCTCCTCTTTAAACACAGCTGTATTTTACTGCAAAGGAAGGGGAACTGAAAATAATTTTCTGCATCAGTATTATCAATTATCCAAAGCCCATTTGCACCATTATGACTTTAATGTTCTCCCAATAGAAATATAATTCTCATTATTTTTATTGGGTTTTATTTTTATATTGCTATTAAATGCATATTACCAGATTCTCTGTTTTCTTAAACTATGAGGGTCAAATATCCAACCCAGTATGAAATCCTGACTTTAAGACTGTGCCCCTGGGCTTAGGTGGGTATGCAACGTGTGCAATGGTGATGCTGGGATTGCTTAGGCATGGGATCTTTCGTATAAATAGAGCTATTCAAACAAACATTCTGCTCTTGAATTTTACCATAGCCACCAAAACATACTCAGTTATTAATCATATTTCCAAACAATCCTGTTTCTTGACCAAAATGGACCAGTATTAAGGAGCAGCACTATTCATTAAAACATGTTAAGCTCTTCAGAGAAAAATTCTAAAAGAACAGGAACTGTTTGAGAATAAGGCTTATTTGATATTTTGCCATAGATGTTTTAGAATCAAGACAAGTTCAATACAAGTTCCGTTTGCTCCAAAGGTAGAAAGAGAGGGAGTAAAATAGATGTATTCCAACAAGAGACAAATTACTGTTGTGAACCTGTTGTAAGAGGAAGCAATTCTAGTCTTTTCATATGGATTTGCATATTTAGTAAGTAAGGACACTCTCTTTCACAATCCAGTTTTCACCCTTTACAGATAATACTAAGACATCATTCTTCTTATATATTAAATCAAAAGAGTAGACATTACCAAAATAAACCACACTTTTTCTTTTGAAGGTATTCATATACGTCATACCATAAATCCAAACCAGACATTGGATGAATAGTAAAGGTTTCCAATGCACTTGCCTTATTCTAAGTACGCTCAGTAAAGAAATCCGGAAATAATGTGTTTGAATGCGAACTTTTTCCTGCTCCAAAACTCTTACTGCTAGCACTTCTGAAAGCAGAATTTACCAGGTAAATGCCTTTCCCACAGCTCCCTCCATTGTGCTTTGTGTGTCTGCCTTGGAGCCCAGTCTCCTCCCTTACTGCTACTCCTTCTCCAGATCATCACACTGATGTGGGGGCTACAGCTCTGTCATGTGCATGGGCAAGCTTCCTCCACAAGCTGCTTCAGTCCAGATGAAAAATGGAGTGCCTCAGCTGAGTCAGGTCTGGGCAGGCTGGATAAGCCCTCTCCCTGGACCTACATGGTGGTCCTTAAGCAGGCTCCCAATGTAATTTTAAATCTCACTTCATCATAATGATGGGCTACAGATGAGCCTCCTATGAACATAATAAGCCTGGTGAAAAACTACTTTAAGAAACCCTATACAAACACCAACTGGAAACGGGACAGACCAGTAAGACCACATATTAAGCTGCCCTCTGAAACTGCTTTTTGCCATGTACATGTGCCTGGCAAAGAAACTCTCACCCACAAGCAGGCATGAGAGGGTGAGTATAAAGTCTCCTCTGGTTGTTACCATATTCCTTATTTTTAGTTTTACTTATGATCAAGAGTTCTTTTAATATGTAGATTTAAAAGGCTTTATTGTTTCATACAGTAGTAGCTGATGTACCAAAACTTTTTTTTTTCCTTTCTTTTTCTTTTTACCTTACCATTCCAGCTTGGAGAGTTCTGTTTGCCTTAATGAATTTTGTTTGCATAGTTGACTGGCATCAGGTTAAGCAGGTATTGAAATGTGATATAACAACCTAATCAACCGTTAACAGGTATAGAAGAAACCCTGACAAGGAACAGTCTGAAAACTGTTCATGATGAGATTCTTTCTGATAAGGGAAAAAAAAAGAGAAGTGTAGGACCAATTTATGCATAAATTGGTCACATTTTCACACCTAGCCCCAATTATCTAAAAAGGGTTTAACATTATATTTATATTGATAAGCTTAACAATGTTGAACCACGACTCTGGGATGATCTGTTACAATTCACATCCAAAGCGACCAGAAGGAATAATTGGAAACCCTCCAGCATTTCAAGAAATAGAAGCAGCCTTGAAAAAGATGAAAACTGCCGTACAAGGTCTGGCTTTTGCTGAAATTACAACATAAATTCCGAATGAAGGATGGCCAAGAATAATTCAACAATTACAAATTCCCCTCTAAAGACAGAGGGAATGCTACAAGATTAGAGAAATTGAGTCATCCCAAATGTCTCCAAACGGGGAGGAAAGAAAAAAAGATAGTAATGACTACAAGCTGACTGAGACATTTGATAGACTGTATCACTGATTGATTGCACTGGGGTTTTAGCTGAATAACCAGTTTTTATGCTATGAATATCAGTAGTTGGCTACATAAATAGGTTAATTGCCAAACAATTATGGAAATCCTCATATTCATCACCAGTGTGTAAGTTAACCTCAAGGTATATTGGAATGTCTTTAATGGGCTACAATCATTTTGACACCTTCTTCAAGGCAAGAGCACCCACAAATGCCTAACGGATTCCACATACAAGCAAGGCCATCAAGGCCAAGATGTCATGTACAAGTATCTCAAACAATCAAAGTCTAAATATCTACCTTTAAGCCCCCTTTTAGCTGATGAGATTATGATTCCTTCTATGAACTGTTGCTATTTTCCCAAACCAACTTGTACAATAATAAAGAGGAAACTCTCCCCTCAGTACTGCCTACAAACAACAGAGAGATCAAGATGACATCATATACAAGCTTTTAAAAATACATAATAAGGGAAGATAGATACTAACACCACTTACAAATAAAGGCCTCTTGTGGAAGCATGGAGATAATTTCATTTTCCCCTTCTCCAAACTTCAGCATAAAGGTACAGGTGTCAAGAACGCTGGTGCTGGTTAGAGCACCCATTAAGGCAGCACCCCAGGTTTTATGGCAACAACATTTATGAGGGTCCCAGCATTAGCCTTTCCTTTCCCATCCTCAGATGCTGGGAGGACAGCCCCTGCAGCTGGCCACCTCCTTCAGGGATATTTCCTGCCTCTCCATCCTATCTTCAGCTCTTCCCTATTCCCTCCCTTCTGCAGGAGCCGTTTGACCCAGTCTTACCCTGAGCTGGCATCCTTACCCAACCACATTTAATTTTGCACATGTGAATGAGAAGCTGTGAGCTGTCACAGGTAGGGTCAGGCTTGTAAAGGAGTTTTTTTTTCTTCATTACAGGTCTAGAACAATAAAATAAACAGTTTAAGTGAAGATGATTTGGTTTTGGTTTTGTTTTTTTGGTTTGGTTTGGTTTGGTTTTTTTCCTCCAAAACTGACGGTAAACTGAAGGACTAGAAAAGAAATCCTTTAAGGATGAAGATGTCATATTTGTTTCAAACCATAACTTCATCTAGATTTAAAGTATATTAAAAAATAAATTAAAAAATAGAAATGAAAACAAGAAGAAAAATTCAGAAAAAAAAGTCAAGTGAAATAAAGCAAGATTTTTTGGTTTGAAAACATCAGGATGAAACACTGAGAAATAAGACAGTGAAATGACGTACTTGGAAAACACAGGGTGAAACATTCAGGAATTTTCTAGTTGTTTTTGTTATCTTTCTTACTTTATGTGAACAATTCATTCAGCCAAGAAGAATTCAGCGATATTTTAGCATTGCTGATTCTCTTCACACACACAAATACAAAGAAGGATTCAAGAAAATTTTTTGCTCTGTTCTTGTAAACCAACAAATAAGCATTTACACAGCTGATCTGGAGAGATGCTAAACACTCTCATCAAACTGTTGACGACAATATCAAATTAGAGCTCATGTTTGGAGACAGGTTGATGATGATGTTGAGTTACATGCTGAAACCAGACTCTGAGGTGTCTGCTATGCAGATGGAAATGCAATGCAGTTGTTCACCCGTGTATCAGGACACAATTAAAACCACAATATTAAAATGCTTCTGCACACCTTTGAAAGGCAAAATCACAACACTGCACTGCCTGGACATGAAATTAATCCAATCTGGAGGTGTGGCACGGAAAATCAAAGTTTGTAAGAACAGGCAAAATCATAGAATCACAGAATGGTTTGGGTTGGAAGGGATCTTAAAGCTCATCCAGTTCCAATCCTCCTCCCACAGGCAGAGAAACCTTCCACTAGACCAGGCTGCTCCAAGCCCTGTCCAACTGGTCTTGAACACTCTCAGGGATGGGGCAGCCACAGCTTCTCTGGGCAATCTGTGCCAGTGTCTCACCAGCCTCACAGGGAAGAATTTCTGCTTAATATCTAATCTAAATCCAAGTAATCCTTTTTTCGTTTTATCTTTTCATTATTAAATAAATTATATTGCAATGATTTCAGGTGTGAACATAGTCCTGGCAGTTCCTGTATGATGATCCTGTACAGCAATGTATTTCTTACGCTTACAAAACACTTGTTGAATCTTTGAATAATCCAAAAATACAAAGTAGGGCAAGACATTCCCACAGTTCATCTTCACAAAACATGATGTCACTTACATAGAGTCTTAATCCTATTCCTCCTCCTATTTTCCTTTCAAATATGTGTTTTGTATGAAGTTATCCATCAGACAGCACATTGTCAATGAGATGTGTCATTGCCGTGTGTGTATTCTGCTAAAATGAACCTAATACATATGTAAATCTGCCTGCTCAGGAAAAGTGTGCGGAAACACATTTGACTTGAAATATCTCACTGCAAAAAGATTTAAGAAGGGTAGAGATTAAAATTCTCCAACTGCAAGACTGAAGCAGCAGCAGCCCTTGAGATGTTATGTTCACAGTCCACAGAAGGACTCCATGGAAGGCAGCGTGCCCACCTGGGGCTTACACTGCTCCCTCTCAGCCATCCAGGGAATGCTGGGAAGGAGAAGACTCTTGCCCCACCACACTGCAGGCCTGAGAAGTGCCTGTGGGCAGCAACCACATAACCTTGTAAGAGCCCTGGGCAGCTGCACTAATAAAATCATGTGGACGACCAGCACACAAAATCCCTTGCTGTTAGGGACTATCGGAAAAGTGACCTTGGAGACCTCTGTGAAAAAAACACCCAAATCCAGATCCTGGTAGCATGAGTTAGCTCTCTAATTGATTTCTAAAATAATTTTTTTAAAGGCAAACCCGTCAGCTCTTTTGAATGGACTCTTAAATATAACCATTTACAATAATTTGTACAAAAAACAGTTTAAGGAAAGGATTTAAAGACATCATCTGGCAAATTGCTTCGATGACAACAGATAGATATTAAGTGCAGTTTATCCTGGCCATATTTAGGCACCACTTTCCTAGCTTTGTGATCATAACGGGGGGGGGGGGGGGGGGGGGGGGGGTGGGTGGCGGGGAGGGGGTGTGGGGGGTGTGTGCGGGTGGTGTTATTGTTATTTCTAAGAGTTTACAAAAACACCATAATGTTAATAGACACCTTCTGAAAAGAGTAAAAAAAGGACATTAGTGATATGTTCATCTGAAATTGAAAACGTACATCCCTCTCAAAAATAACTAACTCTGATTCAAAATAAAATATAGGACCAATTTAAACATAAGCCAGTAAAGTTATTACTAATGCACAGGTGAATGTGCGTATGTACCTAGCCATGCATACGGTCAGAATTTGCAGGTAGAAATGTAATGATCCATAAGGTAGAAGGAGATTTCCTTGTTATACTGTTCTGTACCTGCTGTTCGGAAAAAATATTTTTCTTATTTCTTACCCAAAGCCCCAAGTTTATATTACATATCTTCAACATTATAGATTACATGTACAGAGAAAGTTGATCTGCTTTGTAACACTGTTTTTAGAAGCAGCTGATGGCGTTGTGTAAACCTGCCTCTTTTGGAGCAGGGAGGGCATCCTTTATACGAGAAAAGTGAAACTCAAATCTGTCTGTTTATAAAGTATTTTTATGAGAGCACAACTGTCTTTTCCATTGGAGATCTAAAAATATGGTAGTTTTTAAGCTGCACCTTTTAAAAGTATATCTCAAATCCCAAAAACCTTTTGCTGTATCTTGCTGTTTAAAGTAAAAAGGTGCATCCTTCTATACAGCAAGTTATACACTAAATCACTTGTATCACATGTATCTCAGAGTATGTTGTGCCTGAGTTTAGTGGAAGGCTTTGTTTTGGTTTCTAAGTGCTTTCTTGTTTATTTGAAATGGCAGTATTTACATCTCATAGCTTATTAACTCTAACTACTCAGTTCAGTAATTAAAAAGGCAGAGTTTTTTACTATCATTGATCACAATACAAAATGCCTTAGCAGAAAAAGTCTAATGAAATATTTTTGTAAATTGTAAAAAAGGATAATTCTCAGAAGAGGAAAAAAACCCCCAACTGTATATCTTCTTTTAAAGAAGTTAATATGATATTGTTCAATTAACGCAGGGAAGCAAAGCTGGGAAATTGTGGAGTTTGATAAGAGATTGACGAGACAAATGTATTGAAGTGTTTGAAGCTTTCAGATGGGATGATACTTGAGATAAACTAGATTTTCTCCTTTCCCCTCCCCCCCCCCCAAACACTCACTCTTTTATATGAAGAGTTATAAAAGAAAAGTCAAAATAAGCCACTTCCTGAAAATGGAGCACCAACACTGAAATACGTCTGCTGGAAAAGGTGACTTTTCTTCATTCAGAGGAACTTTGTGTCCTTTTAGTAGTAACAATCTGTTGATCATTTCATTTTATGAGATTAGTTTTGAAATAGAAACCCTATGTATTATGACTTTTCCTCCACATATAGTATTATTCCAATATCAAAATAAACTATATTTGATAAATAACACTTCTTACTTACTGCCCTTTAAAAAATATTCTTGACAGAAGGTTAGAAACTGACATTTCCAGTTGAAAATAATGCATTGACAAACAAGAAAACTGTGGGCTATAATTTTTAACACATGTATCTATTATTTTAAACATGAAAGATTGTATAGGTTTGACATTAATTTATATAATAGGGACAGAAAAGGATAATACAATTTTCAGGGGTTATCTACATTTAATTAACTAGCAGCAGTCATCTGTAACAAAAGAAAACTCCGCTACAAAAAAATAAAGCCTGTTTGTACACCTTTTATCATGCATTATTGAAACACACAATGTCATTATATGAAATAATAAGTGCTTAAATAGAGGCAGCAACTAATAAATGCAGACACAAAACTTTCATAAAAGTTTGTAAATACAGTATTGTATGGAAATTCTGATGCATATTAGCTCCCATATGCACTGTAAAATGTTTTATTATGAAAAAAGTGAGTAAGATACTTATCTTTTAAATTGGAGTTTAATATTTTATTAGTGCCAGGCACATAATTCTCATCAAATGGCAGGAAACTCTTTTTTGTATGGATATAAATGTCTAGAGTTTAATATTTCAAAGATAAGTACCTACTACTGCATCTATCACACTGCAGCTTAATGGAATTTACTTTTTCTTAAATATTTATACTGTATGTGTGTTTGGTTGTCAAATGATTGTACAACTACTGAGGCAGAACTGATAAACTGGGCAACAATCTTGTGAATTATTTTGAAAATTTTAAATGTTTAAAATCTCAAATACAACAAGGAACACAGGATTTGTGAATTTTCAAACATAGAATTTTCTTGGAAAAAATAGTATTCTATAATTGACAAACAAATAAAAAGTTCTAAGTGAACCCTAGATTGCAGAAATCATCTGTCTTTCCCCAAACAAATTACATTTAAAGAAAACCAGAATGACATTAGTGAGAAATATTTCCTGAGAATCCAAAATACACAGTAGTGAGCAAATTAAACCGAGACCAGTCTCTGATATTTCCAGCGTAATGTACAGAGAGCATCATTCAGGTTCTGCAATACTGCAAACTATTTCATCAGTTCTGAGAAATGCTTTCTGATCCATGCTGATACAATTACCTAGCCTTTATTGGCAATTTAGACCTGCTTTTAGGGACATTTTAGAGCAAATGATGTTTTCTTGATATTTTAAAAAAGCAGCACTATTTGCTATACCTTTGGGATAAGGTAGAAATGGAGTTAGAGGCTCATTAAATATCTGATTGGTACAATGTGGTTTTTGTTACTGTGGACTAAACTACCAAAAATGAAGATATGTTCCTGGAGGTTCTGCTCCCTCTTGCAATCAAACTGTATTTTTATTTGGAATATTTCTGTAAAATATCAGCTGGCATTTACTACTACTCTGCTACTTACAAGAGCCTTAAAATCTGCCTATTAATTGAAGAATGTTGAAACTTCCCTAATAAATTTTTAATATGAGCATGTGTGAAGGGCACACCACATCTTTCTTTGTTCCAATAAAAATGTGATGTCCAGCCTATGACCAAGCAATCCTGAATTACTTTTGATGTTTCTGTAAGTAGGAAAAAGGGAAGCAGTTACAGAGATGAAAAAACTAAAATGATATACTCTTAAATGTTTTTTGTTTTTTGTTTTTTGGTTTGTTTTTTTTCCACAGGGTTTTAACTGAAATGGCATCTGAAACTAGACGACTAAATATCACAAAGTCCAAAAGCTCCTACCAGTTTGACTTGGAACTGGTATAACTGTAACTTCAAGAATTAAAGACAGCTGCGGTAGCCTTAGATTTTAGAATTTAATTCAAAATCTGCTTCGCTAAACATCCTGATTACTCACAATAGCCTATACAGTCAAAGGTAGACTCAAAAGTTGCATCAGTTAGCATTTCTTTGATATTTTCAACGGTTTTCAATTTTTGGAAAATTAATATGAGTGTTTCTGAGTTCTCTATATTACACAGCTATTTTTATGCCATATTGGTCTGAGTAAATAACATACAAGAAAGTGCGATAAATCAAGAGCATACCATTGTGATAAATAAAAGCTGATAATTTAAAACTCTTTTAGATAGAAGTGAGATGCCTCGTGAGAATACTAGTGTGGTAAATAAAATCTGCTAATTTAAATCTTTTAAAATAAGGCTTCCTGCTGTTAGCATCCAACACACCATGTAGCAAGACAGTTATTAAGCAGCCCTGTTAAAGAGAGGATCATATCGCTGTCAGCGTTACGGGGAGGAAACTTCTGTACTGTGGGTTTCTCCAAGGAGCTGGAGCAAACTCTGCAGACTTACAGAGCTGACACATATGAGCAATTCTGTGTTAACAAACATATAAACAATTTGATTGAACTTGAAGGTATTTGTAGACCCAGCAATGCTACAGTGACAGTCAGTGCCACTGAAATCAGCTTGAAGGAAAGTTGTGCTGTAGCTTAGTTTTAAAGCGAAGTGTGTTCAGCTCTTTCACTCTAAGCGGTTAATGAATGGGCAGGAAAATTATCTGCAATTCACCTATTCTGAATCAGACACTCATCCACCATTAAGAAAGATTTTTAAAGCCCCAGTCTCAGAAAACCCGATGGACACCTCATTACCAGAACAAGTCTTTAGTCCTATGCTGCCCATTGAAGACTTTCTAGCTGCAAAACAACAAGCAGCTGAAAAGCTTAATGCAGTTTGCATCACTGTGGAGGAAAAATAAAAAGAAAAAATTAAAAAAAAAATGCCCCCAAACTTTCCTCTTCCCCAAAATGCAAAGTCAGATTAACAGTCATTTCATATTCTAAAGTCACAGCCTAGCTATTGTCTAAAAGGAATTTAGGGAGAATCAAAGGACTCTTCAGAAACACCCCTTACTCATTCCTTCCCCATGGATTGTTGTTCACACCTTAAAAATGAAGTCTAACAAACATTCATGTAAAGCGTTACTTCTCCAAGTTACCTGGCTTAACACACGGATACCCATAATGAAGGAAGGATATAAGGTTTAAAATCATGTGTTAGGTACAATGTTGAGGTTTGGTGTTTTGTTTTTAAACAAAGACTTTGAAAAGTGAAGTAAAAACATGGGCTGCCAAGCACAGAAAAATGTAACCTGGTGGGTATGAGATGAGCTTGGCAGTGTCACGTTCTTCTTACAAGGGCCTGTAGTGACAGGACAAGAGGCAACGGCTTTAAACTGACAAAGGGGAGATTTGGATTATATATAAGAAAGAAATTCTTCACTGTGAGGATGGTGAGGTGATGGCACAGGTTGCCCAGAGAAGCTGTGGCTGCCCCATCCCTGGCAGTGTTCAAGGCCAGGCTGGAAACAGGGGCTTGGAGCAATCTGGTCGAGTGGAAGGTTCTCCTGCCCATGGGAGGAGGGTTGGAACTGGATGAGCTTTAAAGTCTCTTCCAACCCAAACAAGTCTGTGATTCTATAATTCTGCAGACTCACCTAGTGGCATGGGGGGCTGTGAGATCCAGGATGTCCTGTCCACCCTGAATAAAATTCGGCAAGAATTGTTAGGAGGTATTACCTTCCAACTCTGAAAATAGCAATTAGCAAGTTTTTGTTCTTCTTAAAAAAAAAAAAAAAAAAAAAAAAAATGGAAAACACCCCAACCTCCCCAAAACAAAAACAAAACCAAAAAAAACCCAAACAAAACAACCCAACAACAATGAAACCAAAACCAAACAGGAACCACCAACACATTTTGTAGACATACCTGTATTTGATGTTCAGCGTCCATTATTTGTACTGACAGGAGCACTATGACAGGTGCACTTTTCAAAAATGTTAACAGACATCAGAAAACAAATGGTGGCTGATACTGACCGTGCAAGTTATCTTGCTGAAAGACCTCAGAGCTTGGTAGCAATTCTCAGGGGAAACTGATCCTGCAAGTGTACATGAGAAAAGATCCAACTCTTCACTACTTTGAAAGGAGGGGGTTAAAGAACAGAGACAGTATGTGACACAGCTGGTCCTGGGGCTGAAAGAGGGATTGTGATGGCTCCCAGCACAGCAAGTCACCTGCTACAGAGTTAGAAGTCACAACTAAGCTAGAGGAAGGAAGTTTTCCAGAGGCTGCACTGGGAGAGAAGTGAGCTGGAAAACCCAGTGCAAGATGCTCAGTGCTCCCTGTGACCAGAAACATACAAAAACCCTGTTTCTTTCCCCCTGTGCTTTTCAGCTGAGGACTTTAGAGGAGCAATGCCACCATGACTGAGATCACAGGGATTAACACAGTGCCTGCTCTGAAGAGCACAGAAATTATGTCGTGTGCTGGGCTACAACAAAGGTCAGGAGGACTCAACAGCACTGCAAGTACTGGGGCCGTCCTTCTTTTGAGGAGCATAAATATTGTGACTGTACCTGAGGACCACACAGTTCCCATCAGCATCTCTGCGGAGCAGGAGCATTGTTGCTATAACCAAGGAGCCAGCCTGTCTCTCTGAGCAGATATTAGACCATAGCAAAGTTCCACACAGTTTTGAGACAAAACAGTATAATAATTACTGCAATGCCATACGGCATCTGTATTAACATGAGCAAATTATTTTGGTAGGGATTCAATTTCATAAATGTAGCTTCAAAGGCTGTTCTATGAGCACTCTAATGCTTTTTTCCTTTTCACCAAAATGAATAAAAACTTTACGATAGGTTCGGCACAGTACTTAAGTATTTGTTTTGTTAATTTCTTACAACAAATTGGATTCCCAGTAAATACAAAACTTGGACAGCTGCATTAAGCAAGCAGTGGGGAAGCAATCTCATAATGATTATCATGCAGAAGTGCACTACAGAAGAATTCCCAGAATTTCATCCAAACTGTTATTTGCTCTATTATAAGCCTTCTATAAAACCCAATATAAAAATTCCTGAAGGAAGAGAAAGCATTTTTAAATATTTGCAAATACCCTCAAATGATTAAAGAAATGTGTGAAGGATGAGATGTTAACGAATGACAGCAGATATGGTCTTTCTTATTTTATTGCACTGAGAGCGACTCAGAGCAGTTGTAACCATTTTCCTTCCAGCTGAAAGTTTGTGAGGCCAGACCAAGTAGCTTTTGATCTCCCAAGCTCTTGCCTAAGCTGAATCCATGAACAGCAGCTCTGGGGGGCTTGACCCTGAGGGAGATCTCCTTCACCCCATGAGGATCTGGGACTTGAGCCATCAATGGGCATTAGGGTGAAAATATCAGGAGTGTTAGTCTTGTGGTTTCAAAGAATAAGAGTATGTGGGACTAATGATTCTCAATACCAGCCCATAACACTTGGGGTTTTGCATAAGGATATTTGTGCCCTTCTTTATCTAAATTTCTTCCTGGCTGCAGAGCAGGAGGAGACAGGACTGGCTAATGCTCACCTGATGTCTCACCAACTGTACAGGTCCTGATGCACAGACCTGCACTGCCACAGCAGCACCATGTCTGGGCAGCAAACCCCCTACCTGTGGTCTCTTTCTTTTTGCATAGAATTTGTCTTTCAGAAACAAAATAGCCATGCACAGCAATTTTCATAATGCTTCAAGGGGACTCGTAAGCTTTCTGCAGTGATATATGAACTCACTCCCCTTGGTGCTGCCAGGAGGGAGGTCAGCAAGGAAATCCCATGCAACCAATTGGGTTAGAATAACCACAGCTCTAATTATCATTTATTTAACCTTGGAAAAAAAGTCCCATTGTAAAGCAGAGTATTATTAAAAAAAAAAATCTGTCATCCCATGGAGCAGCCCTTTGTGGATTCAACAGCTAAGGCAGGCTCCCAGGAAGCAGGGGTTTGGGATCCTTCCAGACAAAAGATTCGGCCAAAAAGTTGAAATCTCTCTTCTGTGAGCAACTAATTAGACTTTGACAAGTCTTACAGCATTACCATCCCTCCACAGGCCTCCACAGGATGTGTCAGCACACGCACCATTATTTCGGCAAGTCCCACAGCGCCTGCGAAGGAGGGGAACTACCCGGCTGCATGCCTGGCCATGCCTTGGGCAGTGCAAGACTGGTGTTCATGAAGTGGCCTCCCAGAAGAGCTGCTTGGCATGCGTGCAACACCACACTGTCACTGCTCCACGGCCAAGGAATTTGGCTGTGACAGGCTCAGTGATTTTTTACACCATGCTCCCTTAACTTACTACTCTTGCTGTTTTGCTTAAAAGAGTCCCATTCTGCCCTGACCCTGGTGCTGATTTGAAGACAACTGATGCATTTCTCCTCATTGCTTTTGCTCTTTCCAGTGTTTACTGCCAAATGGACTATGAACTCCTACGAAATCCTAGGAAACACAGTGTCCAGTTCTTATAGACCTTCACCTATGCACAGACTAAAACGTGACTCCATAAGCCACCATCCAACAGCTTCACAAACCTGATACACCCATTGATCTTGTAGCACCCAGCTGACATTAGGAGATGCAACTTTAAAACCTCCCACTGTTTTATTGGAGATGGTCTTCTGAAAGGACTGGTTGTGGAGCTCATACTCTTCCCTTGAGGATTTAGGAGCACAAACCACCACATGGATATGACATCCAATCACAGTCAGCAGCAGAGGTAATTGTCTGTAGGACATGGAGCCACGCACTGCTGATGTGCAGATCTTATAAAACATAATCCTAAATGTGTGTATATTTATATGTTGAAGAAAAAAAAAAACCACCTCTTATTTCTACCAGCATAGTAAAACATGCCCTTCTTTACACAGGGAATGCCACAACCACTGATGAGTTACCATGTTTCTCAGCCTAGGAAAACAGAACAGACACTTCTGTGAGGAAGAATCAGGCCACCAGTGGGATGTTCTGCACTCCACCTCTATGCTATCAGCGATGGAGAAGAAGGGCAAAGCCTGCTCAATAACCACAGAGTAAATCGAAGGCAATGCCATCAAGTTAATAACTACCTAACATTATGCAAGCAGTCTACTAATTTACCCACAGGTTAGAAGTGTCTACTGCTGTTTCATTAAATAGTAATTCTTGTAAATTTGAGAGCATAACTGTAATCAACCCTAAGGGCATGGTGTTTCTATTGTCACTGTCACTAAACCGCCATACTTATCCCTGCACGGTACAAGGTATATTTAATTTTCTGACTCACATACAACCTTGCCTTCTTATAAATTTATAACAAAAGTTCAATAGACTGTGCTCCCTCCCAGACGTGGTTTTGTACCTACAAATGTGCATCAAAGGCCCCATGGTGCTTCAAGCGGGGGCAGGCGCCAGGGCTGCTCTCCTCCATTCTTCACAGCTTTGGGAGACCTTGCTGATGGCTAAGAAAACACCCATTGCTGGAAACACTAAAACCCCTGAAGAGTGTTACCAGGAATAGAGACACTTAAAAAACACCTGGCAGCTTTGCATCCATGGCTTTTGGGTCTGATTCATGGTTGGGGTTTATGCCTCTTTGTTCAACTTTCATCATTTTAGCAAAGTTGCACTATAATAAAATGGAAATACTAGACAGATTAATCCAATACATAACTCTGTATTTCTTGACAGGAGTAGAATTTAGCCCCCATTCAATCTTTTTTTTTTTTTTTTACTAGAGGCATGACTTAAAATCCCAGCATGTAATTCTCACCTGTCTTCTGTATATTTATTTTTAAGAGTAAGTGCTGCAGACAAAATGTCCATACTGTTCTGTAACCCACACTACTGAGTCTATTGTCAAGAGTAATCAAATAAATGAGCAAAAAATAATGACCTTAGTGATACCAGCTCATATTTACACTGAACTATTATTTCGAATGATGTTTGATGTTTGCTACTATACAACTATGGATTTATACATATTGTAATGTGCAATAAAAACTAATGTCAAAGAATGAAGGAAATACAGCAGAGATGATGCATTTTTCCACCTGAGTAAAATGTCTCCAGACTTACTAGTGGTAAAGTGAAAACTGTGTTAAGTAGCATAAGAAATGGAAATTAAATGGGGAAATCTCATTTGTGTCTTCCCTCTGTCAATGAAGTTTTCTTACTGTTTGGGGATGTATTAACCATCAGTGAAAACTGATCTTGTATTGGAGATAGAAACAAAGAAAACCTGCCATTAATCCAAAATGACAATACATTTAATTTCTAAAATATACTGAAAATAAATAAAACAAAATTTTGCATGATTTATCAGAATTATTTGTCTGGCAGATGAAAGGATAAAATAGATAAAAACTGCAAGAGGCACCGGCTTTCTGAGGAAGCACAGTGGAAGATCAGTGTGCATGTTGTCTCCATCCAGAATGCTTTCTTTCCGTGGAGTCATAGGCACCTAGTATTTTAAATTCCTTGCACTGCATCGGGGTTATGGTACTATGTTACAAAGTTATTCAGAAACCTGATTGGCCATGTTCCTGCAATACATTTTCCTAACCCCAAGATAAAGATCCATGCATCTCTTTACCCTTTAAACAAAAAAGCTATTGTAATAGAATGTAGTGTGATGCATGGTATGAATACCAAAACATGTGCATGTTTTGGTATTCACTGCTAAACTGCTTAAGTATGGAAGAAGTAGTGTCTAATAGCATCAGGAAATTGAAATTTTAAAATTTTTCTCACTCACTTATTTGATGAGAACTGGGCTGCTGACAGGTGAAGCAGAAAGTCATTTTTCAAGTTAAATGCCAAGTGGTTATATAGCATAATATTCAGTCAAAATTAACCACCTCACTGCTGCATTGACATACAGCATATTTAATGGCAACTGTTTCCACAAAGAAAACTATAGACCTTGGGGAGTTCTAGGAAAATGGAAAGAAAACCTTACTAATACTTCAGTCAGTTGCTTGAAACAAAGAGTGATAGTGTGCCCTAACTCAGGGCAGAGAGAACAAAACATAACTATTTGTCAAAATTATGAATGTAATATTTTAGAATTTTCCACATGCAAACTTCATGTTTTAAATCATCAGATGTGCATACCTAATTTATGAACAATTTCATTTCCAAAACACAATTCGGGGACAGAAAAGAAGCTTTTTGGTGTATTTCAAAAAGTTGCTTGCAGTACATCAGACTCAGTTGCAGGGTCATGGTCCTGTAAAATGACATCTGTCAGCTTTTTGGATTCCCATATCATCTCTGAGGACTTTACACAGCTCAGCTTCAAGACTACAGGTTGTAAGTGCAAATCTCTTTCTAGTGAGAGTTTTGCTTCAATATTCTGGATTTAATCTGGATTTAATTTTTAAAACACAAAACAGTAAAATATATTTCATGTTCTGAATGCCTTTCGAAGTTATGGTAAGTTGAGTACATCACGTAGCTAGTACTTATCCCTGGAACAGGCACTCTGCTTGAGGGATTGTGCTTTTCAACTGTGGTGTTTGTTATTTTTTTATTTGTTTGTTTTTCAAAACATAGTAACTATTCCTTGCATGCAAAACTTCTTACTGACTGGGATGGACTACAAGAGCCTACATTTCTTCTGCTGTTTTTATGCCACAAAACTGTGACCCATACAAAGAAAGCTTTATTGTCCAAATATTCAAAGCACATAAAAAAGTAAATTCAGAGATAAAGGAAGCATAAGAGGGCAGTAAATAGAATTTTTAAATGAGAATAAACTCCTATGTGTAATAGCAAAACAGAGGGAATGGCAGGCAGTGGCACACTGAAAAATATATTTACTTCTTTTGCTAGCCTTTCCTCATAAAAATTTACACAACAGGTGGTAAAATTAAAAAGGAGTAGAGCAGAAAATAACACCAAAGGTAATGAGCTTTGGTTGGATTTCAAGTTTTTTTAAGAACATTTAAGTTGCATTTGGATTTTACTCCCTGCATGCCCTCCCACCAACACCAATGTGGATGGAGGCTGGAGGCCAGCCCCCCTGGACAGGCTTCCAGTGATGAGTCCCAGATAGCTGATCAGTGGGAAGCTGCTCAAGTGGTAAGGGATAGAGACAGCATGTGAGGTTTGAGTGTTGCTTCTGTGCCTCCCTTCTAACAGGAGGATCAATAAACTCACAGCAGCTAGCCTGCTGGGAGGCCCAGGGACCAAAGGGATTATCTTGAGGAAAAACAGAGCAGGAAAAATCAGAGATCTAACCCAAAGAAAGTCCTCTAAAACAAAGGCAGAGACAAACTCTTAAGGCCAAAGATCTGCCTGTCCCTTCTCATCAGTAAAGTCAGGCTTCATAAATGAGTATATTGTGAAGGGAGGTTATTAAAGAGAAAAGCATAGCTGGCTTTTTGTATATATCAAAATTCTTTCTTTTGCCTTGACAGGATCAAGCAAATAATTCCTCAGAAAGTCACAGAGCTATTCAACAGGTGAACAGCTGCCAAGACAATTTGAAAACTCTACATTATGGTCCATCATGTAACTCATGTTTGCTCAGTAAATATTCTTCTCTTGGGACATCTCATGCAGAGAAACAGATGCCAGTTGATGACCCAACCTTTTCCTGGTCTTTCACTATTGTTTATGTAAAAGAAATACAGGTAGATATTTATAAATAGAAATTACTAAAATCTCACCAAAGTGATGTTTCCTTCTGTTCCACTCCTCTTCTGTGCAATATATCTGAGATTTTGCTGGTTGAACTCCAGGGAGGGGTGGCAGGGGGAAGAGAGATTGTAGTTTACATGTATGAAACTATCTCAAGGATTTATGGTGAATAAGAAGAATAAAAACCATAGATTTGTATAATTTTTACTAGAAAAAGATGTATTGAGCTTGCAGCAGCAGTAAGATGAAGGGAAATCATGAAATTCTTCATAGTGTTATATGAAAATTGTCAAAGCGTTGGGATGCCCTAATCATCCATGAGCCAGCTGAAAATAAAGTGTATTTATACTGGAATTTTTCAGCATCTTTGGACAGTAGCTTAGCTTTGTTATAAGTTGTAATGTTCCACAAAATACTGTTTATTTTATCTTGTCATAGAATACAATAATAAAAGAATTGTAAATGTGTCTTATTTATCAGCATGTCTGCACGTTTGGGTTATCACAGGAGACATGGATTGTTTTTCCTTGAAGGAACTGAAATGTCTAGTGGTTACTTTAGATGAAAACAGGAGCAACAAAAAGCACTACAGAGATATTTCTCCTGGTTGTTGAACGTGATGCTTCTTACCAATTATATCTTATACACAGTTATTTGAATATGGTTTAAGGGGTTTTGTGACAAAAAGAAAATACATCTGAAATGCACACCATTATTAGCAGTATCCAGTAATGTTCTATTGCATGTTGGAATTTATGTAATAAAAATGTTAAACAGCCAGTGATTGGATTTGTTTACAGACTCTAAAGAGGGGAATTGGGATGAACCCATAAATAACTTGCCTTGGAGGAGTCTTTTCTAACTGTATGCGGATGGATTGGATCTGGAAAAAGAGACTGATGCAAAGTGACTGTAAAATATTATTCACTTATATTATTACTTGGAGAATACTGACTATCATGAGTAGGTTCCTTCATGGTCAATCAATATTGCCCTGATATTAAGATATTTTTAACATGACTCATAGAACCTGCTCCTGCAGAAAAGGTGGAAGGAAAGGAAAGAAAGCATATGGAAAAAAATTCCATGTTAACCTTTCTCCAGAGAGTCAGCATGGAGCTAAATTAACCCAGCAGAGAATACTGGCTGCAGGACCCATACAAATGGGGCAAATGCATACGGAAGCGCTCCTCAGCCCTTCACATTTGGAAGGCAACTCTCTTGGTATGACAGACTATGAGTACACACTGTTCCATCTTTCAGTCCTCCTTCTGACCACCTATTCTATTAGTAGTAAATTCTGAAAAACGTATTCATTCATCAATACTTAATGCCTTAACTCACTTTCAGTGTACTTTGAGACAGTGAAATCTGTATTTTAAGATTTGATAAAAAGCTAAAATGAACAGAATTTTCTAGTGATAGAACTGCAAAAATTGGAAAGATGCATTAGCATGATTGGTAAATGAATGGCATGTCTCAAATTTTCAGTGACAATCTTCTTCAGCATATATATGTGATTTGAGCTTCCAGCATAGAGATAGAGGTTGAAGTTAATGTCTGACCATTTATTTATTTATTCTTTGAAATGTTCTTGTCTGATAAGATAGTTATTTCCCAGTGCTAATTATATCATTAGCTATAAATAATTTAAATCAAAGCAAGACTAACAGTACATAAATGTTGTACTACTGGACCATCAATAATACATTTTTTTCTGTCCTTAAAGTCTAAAGATATGGAAGTAGTAAGTTACTATCAAGAATTCATAAATATAAATGCCAAAGTTGAATTTACAACTTGAACTGCATCCCTCATGCTGTCATACATCAGTGATGTACAAGTCTATCGATATGTATGATTACTACTGCTGGATTAGTGCATTGCTTTAAAGATATAGAGTACCTTTATATCAATCACTTCTTCAAAAATAAAACTTTCTGATCCATAAGTCTTGTGCTGACCTTTCAAAAGAGTGACTATTACCCATAAGGAGCTTGGTCAAGAAAGCTCCATATTAATATATTAATTTTTTTTTTTAAACTATAACTTAAGTAAGCAAATCACCAGCAAAAATCTACTGATTAGCTCCTCTCCTCCTCCCTCCACTGTGAAAATATACTGATTAGCTCTACCACACGTCCTACTCCAAATAATGCTGCTGTCAGTTTTGATATAAGACTTGCACTTCATTAACATGCAAGACATGCTTTTGGATTTTTTAAAGCTATTATACCTGGGTGGATTCATGGAACTATGAAGCATTTAAAAAAACAAACAAACAAAAGAAAACCAAACCAAACTATCAAAAAAAAAAAAAAAACCAACAAAAAAACAAACCACAAAAAACAATGAACCCAAACCCAAAAAGCACAGAAGATCTCAAAACACAAACAAACACTACTGCAAAACAGGCAATATCAAGGGGTTTTCTTCTCCCTGGAAAGTGCTTCCATGTTGTTTCTGGCTCATGCTTAAATGAAAAGAACGGGTCAGGGATAACACAAAGTAATTTAAAGGACTTACACTGCAATACATAGGATTGCCCACAGCTACACCTTGCAATCACCCAGTTCATATTTTAGGTCCTGACATAAGAGTTCGCAGTATTTTACAATTCTATGTTCCATGTCAGTGGCTGACTGTGGAGTTGAATATCAGTCCTATTTAAATCTGCAAGAAAATAGCTGCAGGTGACATAACCTTTCATGTAGTACCACTGTGTACATATACAAATAATTGAGGCTCTTGACCCTGTCTACGCACATACAACTGTAAGTACAAACTTGACATTTTGATACTGCTTGTAGCCTTTCCCGTTGTTATTTTCTGTTTCAATAATCCATTGCAGGTAGAAAAATGAAAGAAGGAAGCATGAATGATTAATGCTGTCAAGCTAAAATAATGTATTTAGAAAAATCTATAAATCTGTTATTTGTGGCATTTTAAAACTAAACACGACACCCTTTGGTGCCATTCAGCCTATTTTACAGCAGATAAATGTAAACGTTTTGCAGCAACAATGGCAGCATAACCCTTTGAACACTGGTTGTGGCACCAAAAGTTAAAGGGATTGGCTGTAAACTTCTGTGTATAAATTAATATTAAGCATAGATGAATATTCATACAGTGCTATTAATATTTAATATATATGTATGATGTAAAGAGAATGTGAATAAACCACTGGTTTTATACAATCTTCCTGCCTTTATCTTCCTGACTCTCCATATGTGTATTGTGGCCATATCTCTGGTGTTTTTCCAGCTTGCTTCTGTAAACTGAACCATGACTGGAATTGACCATATTCTTTAAAAGATTTAGTGTTGATACCTTTCTGTTAGACAGGACAACAGGCCTCTTCAGACATTAGATATATGTGTTCATATGCATATAAAACTATTTTGCTCTCTATTTAGTAGTTGTCATTAAAATTTGAACCAATAATGGGACAGCTGAACACCTGATGACTGATTTTGGATAGCCAGAATTTTCCTTAGACTGTTTAACTTTAAAAATTTTGTGTTGGAAGATTAAGTGCCACATTTGCCCTTCTTTTTGGAACTAGCGTTGCATGCCAGCCTGGTGCTTATTTCACCATTAATGCGGGTCCTTAGTGGGCACCAGGTCTCCCAAAGACACTGGTGGGCAGGAGCTGGGGTATCCTAAACATATGACAAACTACCAATCCACTTGTGTTTGAATGAGATCATTACAGAACAGTGCAGATTTTAAAATTATATCAGCCCCCCAATCAGCACTTCTGCTGTTTTCTTCCCCCTCTGAAATGACAGCCAGGCAATCAAGGCAAACCTTTTGTATAAACAAGATACTCTCTCTTTTAAAGTAGTAAGAAGCTTTTCATGCTAACAAGATGTTTTCTTACGAAGAAGACATGAGCGTACAACAAAGTCACCGTGATCTGCTAAAATGTCTTGGAAACGTTACATTTGTTAGGTGCTCTAGCAAGTAATTTATAATTAAAGTTAATTAAATTAATGTGATATTAGTCTATTGTTTCACTTGATAAATCTGTAAAACCCAAACTGCGCAGCACAGTTTTCAGTAGCCAAATGAATTAGCAAAGCATGCAAACGATCTCAGTTTGCAATTCAAAAATAATTAAAGCAGATCTAGAGTACATAGCCAATTGCACTTAAAGTGTTTTAAGATGCTGCTTATTGCTGGATATCCATACTGACCTTGAAGTGTAACTTCCATTTGAAAAGAAAAGTAACTATATTTTCTATTATATTCTGCTCCATTTTGCATATGTTATTTTCATCTTCACTATGCCCCTTTGCTGTCAGAAAGTTTTCTGTTTCCTTAGAACTGTGTATTAGATCTCACCTATACAAAGACATGTTGACCTCTAAGTATCTTGCAATTGTTTCTCTAGCTAAATACCTGAAGAAATTTTCATCACCAATTCATTCAAAAGTCAGAATTTTACCTAAGTCATGCCAGGTAACAATTGAAAGGAAGCAAATGTCTTTGAAAATCAAAATAAAATTATTTTATGCTGTGGAAAATATTAATTAAGATAAAACTTCTTAAAATGTAAAGCAAATACATATTGTTGACAGAAGAAATTAGTTTCCTATGTAAGCAAGTTTGTATCATAGACTTTCTAATTTTTCTTTCAGAAAAAAAGACTTACTATTATTTCTGTGATTTTCTCTGTCTTCAGTTTGAAAAGATGCGTTGCCCAGGACAAGTTGCTCTCTGTACTGCTGTTGATGTGTTCAGCTTCTATTTAACTTTACAGACCAGACAGTGAAACCCAGAATAGTAACTGCCATATATAAGGATAAAAAGCAACATAGACAAAACATTTTGAATAAAGTTTGCAAATGTAGTCAACTGGAAATAACCCGAACTACAGAAACTTGCCCAAAGATGCTCACTTTATGCAGCCAATGTGGTTTAATAATTTAAAATTAACTAAACTCTTTTACTATAAAATGTAATGGCTCTGTCAGAACTGAAGTGCAGAATGCTAATTTAGGATTTTAAATAATAATTCTGAATAAATGGAAATGTCATTAAAAGGAAGGGGTGGGGTATTTATTTTAAGTGGAGAAAGGGACACCTTGAATTAATAAGCCATTAAAGATACTCCAGTGATCGAGCAAAGACTTACAAATGTCAAAATCCTGAGTGAGCTGGAAAGAATTTATCTAACTGTTGAAATATTCTAGGTCATAAACATGAACGTGTTCATATTGAAAATACTGTAAAACTTGTATGTATATTTGGCAAATCATAGAGTTCATAGGGAAGTACTTGTATTTCTGTGGGCAATATGTTTTGAAAGCCAAGACCTCTTCTGCAAATTCGTCTCCATGCACATTGGTGCTTGCCATCATTGCCAGGCACTCCTCCACCTCCTGTTCCTGTACTCATGCTTTTGGATGTAAGGAGCTCGTTCCCTTCCTCACCAGCATCACTGAACACAGCACCAGCAGGAATTTTGGCCAAACTCCTTTGGACTGCGAGCAGTGTGGCTGGCTGGTCCCAAGGGCACACGTGCTTTGGGAGGACACACAGGGGAGTCAGAGAGTCCCTGTTGGCTCTTACAGGTCATGGGAAACCAGTCTTAAGGTTTTGAATAAAACACACCATCAGATTGTCATAGCTGTGGGCAAACTCTCTTCTTAATATTCAGATTTTTAAAAACTTAGGAAATGAAATGCAGAACATGCCAGCTCAGGAGGGTGGAGGGGTTCCCGTGGCAGAGGTCAGCTCACAGCACTGCTTGGTGATTTCCACTCCAAAGCAGAATGCCACAGAACAGGACTCTGCCAACATGACTCTTGATTTGATGGCAGCATTCAGGACACCCTTTATTGTGCTTTTAGTAAATCTAGGTTAGAGTTGCAGTCAATGTCAAGACTTAAAAACTGAGGAAACTAGAATTTAACATCCCATGAAGACAGAAGCCCAACAGAAATGGATGGTGGAAGCAATCCAGACCCCTCGAAAAGCCATTTCTGCATTGTATCTTCTTTCTTCAGAAACAAACCTCCAACCCATCATAGCAGTACTCTCACCCAAACATCCGCTGTTGATTGTCCACAGTCTCCTCACTGGTGGGATGCTCTAGGCTGTTTCATACAGAAATACACAGACCTTACATGCAAAATAACTCACTTCCTGACTGGGCAAACTTCTGAAGCTGATTTCTTATGACTATGCCTGTCATGGTAAGACTTCCTAGTGCCTAATGAAGTGTGAGCTCCTGCCTGGGCTCTTGGAGGCCTTTCTCTCATGTGGATGTTCTGAAGCCAGTCCCTCAGCTGGGCATTCATTTGAATTCCCCCTGTACTGTCACCCACTAAACTTCACATGGCCTTCAGGAACCTTCTGCCTCTAAGACTTCCACTCCTCTGCTAGACACAGACTTGTCATTGCAAGTGTTTACATCATCTGGATACAGATTTACATTCAACTATTGGAGACCAGGAAGATGCCATATGCCTAAACGTGCCCTTGTTCACAATACTGCTGAGAAACAAGATTCTACATTAACGCTGTTATAGTTCCAGCTCTTTCCACAGAACCTCTCTCAGGTCTTCATGGTCTTTGTTCTCATGGTTCCTGGATCTGGGAACACTGACCCTACTGTACCATATGCAAATATTTTTTACGGTGTTAGCATATGTCAATGTAAATGCCTGTGTAGACTACAGATTGCTTTCCCCACAGCAAACTTCTACGACAACCCTTTATTTCTGGCTTCAGCTAACGAGCTTCAACACATTATGAAGTGACAGAACACACAAAGGTTTTTTGAGAAAAAACCTGGAGGACATGAAGAGGACCTCCTCCTGTGACACTGATGTTTTCCTATTAAAGCTGAAAGAAATGGCTTGTTTACTAGTTGAGAGGTAAAAAAATCAACTTGTGCCACATCCAAGAATTGACATCTAAATTCCATTCATTCCAAAGAGGGAATAATATTCAGAATTTATGTACAATAGTGCATTTTAAGTGAAAGTTCAAGTCCATGGTACTGCACAGCATGCATGGATTCTGCTGGACTGAAAGACAGCAGGAAAAAGATGCACCCATCTGGCCACATAAATCAATCACTGAAATCTGAAGATACACCCACAGAAGAAATGATTAATAAATCTGTGATGTGTAAATTTTTATTAAAGTCTAAAATCATACTAGAAATCGCTGTTTTGAAAAACACCATGTCAAGGACATGAGGAGTTTGTAATAGTGAGAGTCTTTTAAATCTGTCAGAAGAAGCACAGTAGATTAAGAGTACACAGTGCATCTGGAAGCAGCAGTCAGAAGGGTGCCTGTTGCCGTGTTTCTACCGTTCCTGTGCTTGGTGGATGTGTGCCACCCAGCATCGGACACCCCAGCAGACAGGATCACATCCCTGCCTGCCCGCCAGCTGCTTTCACAGGGCGGTTTAAGCAGCTCCTGGGGACTGAACAACCTATTACTTTTGCTATGCCTAATTATCATAGAATCACAGAATGATTTAGATTGGAAGGGACCTTAAAGCTCATTCACTTCAAACCCCTGCCAAAGGCAGGGACAACTTCCACTGCACCAGGTTGCTCCAAGTCCCGTCCAGCCTGGCCTTGAACACTGCCAGGGATGGGGCTGCCACACCTTCTCTGGGCACCCTGTGCCAGTGTCTCACCACCCTCACAGGGAAGAATTTCTTCCTAATATCTCATCTCAATCTCTGCTCTGACAGTTTAAAGCCATTCCCCCTTGCTCTTGACAAAAGCCTCTCTCCCTTTCTCCAGGTTTCTTGTCAGCCCCTTTAAGCACTGGAAGGTGCTCTAAGGTCTCCCTGGAGCCTTCTCTTCTCCAGGCTGGGCAAGCCCAGCTCTTTCAGCCTCTCAATAGGTTCAAACCTTCACTGCAGCATTGTTGCTGTTGCAGAACTTGAAGGACCAAAGGCTCTGCTGGAAACTGAGGACTAAGTGTGAGAGTTCCATTACTGCAGCCCACCCCAAAAAAACCACCGACCATTTGAGAAGTCAGGCAGTATACTCTGCACAATGCATCAGAGATCAGCCTTCTCCACCTGATCTCAAGTTGCTTTTCTGGTAAAGAGTCATATTTGGGGTAAATCCTTCTGAAATAAGACTTCAAAGCTGAGGGTTCAGAGGAGGCACTTCTGAATCTGGTCATGATCTCCCTCTGCCCACTATGCCTGGTACACTGGACATTTCTGCACCTTAGGTCTACTGACTCACCTTAACTAGATCTATTGCCAGGAACATTTTGTCATTAAAAATGCAGTCTTCTGTCTGACTTTGTCTCATGGTTCAAGTATTAGATCTACGGAAGACATCTGCCTCAGAAACAAGCTGTGCTCTCATTAGACACTTGCTAAATGTAACCCTGACATTCAGTCTGAGGCAATGTGAGACAGCATCTTACAGCTTTTGGGTTTTATTTCTAAAACTTTGGACAACATTTTCTTCTCTCAGATGGACTTTTTCCTGCCAATAATATGCTGATGCCTTTTCAAGCATCTTCTTGGGTCACTTGGGAAGGAACACAACCATGCACCAGAACAGGTATGCAGCTGAATTTTTTGACACCATTAACAAGTTTTGTCATTCCACAGGAGTGGTAATGGCCTCACAATGTTTTGGGACCAGAAATAGGCATCTTAATCTAAAGCAGCCTGTCCTACCAACAGGAAGGCCTTGAAAACATGGTCTTTTTAAATTGGCTGACACAAAGCTCACCCCTATCTCTACCAGCATTGCAATAAATAAATTATTACAGTCAAAGTACAGCCACTATTATTATTAGCAGCCTGCAAGCAAAAGTTGAATCAGAAGAACGCTGAAGAATGAAACAACTTCTGTATCTTTATTTCAAGTCACACTAATTCCACCAGAGAATACATTATGTACTCACCAGCACCATGTCTCCAACCTTGGTTCCTGTCACTGTGGGCATCCTATTTACAATCATCACGACATTTTTTGTTTCGTTTTTTTTTGTCTTCCTTTATTCATTGACTTTTGCAAACCTTGGGGAGGAGAAATGAAGACTACTATAGCAGCTTTTAAATTGACTCTTATATTAAGAATGTTATGTTTTTTATATCCGCTCTGAAAGGGTAATATGAAACTTATGAAATATTTACTAAGTGTGATGCATAAACAACAAATCACCTCTTTTCCATTAAATATTTTTTGTGAAAGATATTTTTAATAAAATACTGCAGCTTGCAGTTTAATTACAATGAGTAATTAAAACTTAGAGGATAATAATTTTTGGCAAAAAGTCAGTTTTTGTTAAAATTTTAAGATAGAAAAAAGATGCATATTACGACCATAATACTGTTAGTAATTAAGATAAATGCATCAATTATTAAAGATGCAAACATGTCAAGCAAGCATAACTAATTATTTGAGCATGTTAACAGTTGTTTAATGTTAACAAGCAGTGAATTATTAAAGACCCCATGTGTCACATTTTGGACTGCATAAAATATAATGTTCTGGAAGGGTTTATGATTTTCAGGTTTTGCTTAGATCTTTCTAGTCAGATAAGCGATAAATTTAAGATAACTTGCATTTAAACTGTATTTCTAAAATAATTAGCTGTAATTGTGTAATGAAATGTTGTATTTCTCACTTTATGAACACTTCCAAATTCAGTTAAAATGACCAAAATATATCAATAGGTGTTCTATGCTGCAAATACATGATTTCTGTATGTGTGTAATTTCTTCGTTAAAAAGAGAAATAGTATTTGAGAAGCTTAAACTGTCAGAGTAACAACTAAAATGAGATGTAAGAGTGCATTTTATGTACGCTAATGCTCCTATCATACCTGGCTTTCTATTTCAGTGGTTGAATACTGTTCTTCCAAAGGAAATATCCACGAAGATCCCCTTCAGCCAGGTCCTGGTGACTGAGGTAAGGCAGCTGCTCTTCCATCTCCAAATGCCTGTTAACGATAACAAGTGACAGAACAAGACATCTTAAGCTGTGCCAGAGGAGGTTTAGATTGGATATTAGGAAAAATTTCTTCCCCAAAGGGTGGTCAGGCATTGGAACAGGCTGCCCAGGGCAGTGGGGGAATCACCGTCTCTGGAAGGGTTCAAAAACGGTGTAGATGAGGCCCTCAGTGACATGGTTTAGTGGTGGTCTTGGCAGTCCTGGGGTAGTGGTTGGACTTGATGATCTTAAAGGTCTTTTCCAACCTACTTGATTCTATGATTCTATGATCCCACAACATCTGACAAAAGAATAAAACCCATCAAAATGGTTTAGAGTTGCATTATCACAGTAATTCCTGAAATTCAATTTGTCCTGGTTATGGTTTTGACAGTGGTTTTTGAGTTTGGGTGGGTTGGGTTTGTGGCTTTTTTGGCGGGGAGGGGGTTTGGTTTGGGTTGTGGTTTTTTTGTTTGTTTGTTTGTTTTTTCAGACAGACATAAAATTAGGCTTATTTCATGTAAAAAGGTTTCTTTGAGCTGGGCATCCTTCTAGTAGACTGAAAAGTAAAATGATTTAACATCTAAGTATTAGCTGTTAAATCATTGGATTCTGGCGTGTCTCCAAAGGATTGACTGCAAATCAGAGATGTTCCAAGATAGGTGATTCAAATTGCCAGATACTTTCTGCAATACCTTTGTAGTCCTACCTAATCATGTTTGCCAACAGAGGAGTCTCGAGGTGGACATGCCCAGAGCCTGACATCCCTCTGAGCCACAGTCAAGCCTCAAATGTGGATGCCCACCAAGTTGGTATCTTGTGTCCACTGCTGCTGCTGCAGCCTTGCAGGCATAACCCCTCCTACCTTTCCACTGGCAAAGCAGTCTGGATTAGCTGCTGCACCAGCAGTAACAGATTATGTTGACAAAACCAGGGAGAAACCTCATTAGTGTTTACCATGGCACATCAAGGGGAAGCTGACCTCCATGCCAGCTGAGCCACAGGCAGGATGTTTGCTGATGGTCTTGGAAGGGAGCAGACCACCACTGACATGCCAAGGTGGTGACCCCCTTACCAGAATAGATGCCCAGCACCAACTTGGAGATCACTGGTTTGAATTCAGGTCAGAAGAGAAGTGGCCTGGAAGCACTAAGGAAACATGTTTTTTTTGTTTGTTTTTAGCAACATATTAATATGAATTAATGTTTTCAAAGCTCTTTGATATCTTTAGAAGAAAGTGGATATGCACAAATATTAGGCTGTTAATTGTGCGCCTGGAGGGTATGCAAACAGTGCACACCCTATGCAGTACTTGGTTCTTCACATTAGTGTCTAAAATCTCTTTTGCCCTGCAATTAAGTGGAAGTTTCAACCACACGGTGGGTAGACAGGTCTGACCTCCAAAACACATGAAGCTGAATTTACCCATGGCAGTGAGGAGGAGCTCAGGACAGCACACGCCAGCCACACTGCAAGGTCCTCCTGCAGCGACACTGCTGGATGAGCACACTGCAGGGGTCTGATGCAGGGCCTTGGCCATAGAAAGAATAGTGAAATTTCTTTGTCATGGTCTTGTCTAATGAAAACAATGATACACCCCCTCTTCCAAGAAGATCTGAAAGGCTACTGCCACAAAATGTAATTGGAGTTTATAAATCAAAACCATCACAAGAACACAGAGGTCAAAGCTAGATGAACTAGTAGAAAGATGCTCATAACAAAATTTCAGAAGTTAGGAGAGTGGCACCTCTGCACAAGACAACAGTGGGATTTCAGGTGCTGGAGAGCAAGCATGTCTATTGCAGATAATTTACTGCTCTCAAACATACACAAAGGAAATTTGGGCACCCTTCTGTTTTTCTGTTTAGTTTATGTTATTTAGTATTTTTCCCCCAATTTTTCTTCCTGTTTCTAGGTGACCTCCCTTTTGTGACAAGGTCTCCCCATTATGACAGTGAGCTCTGATGATAATGTAGGTAACATTCAGACAGAGACCAAGTGCAGCAGAAAGCCATATTTCACTCATGACCTTCAGCTCCCCCTCTAGTGCAATGCACACATTATATTTCCTTTCAGTCATAGCAGGACCAGTGAAACAATGCCAGATGAAACAAGTGACGTATCCTTAGCTGGAGACCAGAGAGGAATAAACCAGTTTTGCCATTTTCACTGCATGCACAATACTCGCCACACAACTTTGTTCATATCACATTAGATATTAAGATCTCTGCTGAGCAGTGGCAGAGAGAGAAAGAGGAGACAGCCCCCACCCTGGCACAACATGCACGGCACTTTGCAGCACGCCTGAGATGCTCCAGCGCCAAGGGGCTCTGAGGGAAGCTCCCTCTGAGGTTTTCCATTCATTTCTGCTATCCCCGCCAGATCAACACACCCGCTAAAGTGCAGGACAAGGTCCTGCTGCCTCACTGCTCCAGAGCCCTAAACTCACAATCACGGGTTCTCTCCTCTCCAGCACCAACTGCTGCACTACACAGTAGCGCTGGCAGAGCTCCAGACGTATTCCTTTATGTGTCAGGCCTGAATCTCTTCATATGTTAGGGTAGAGCTGCATGTACAGTACTTCCCTTACTTCCAAGGCGTTTTTGCCATCTGTTTCTATTATGGGAGTTTATGGCACAGAATACCTCAGACAGTACAGTATCTGTTTCTTTTCTGTGCTGCAGTTATGGTTGCTGTGCTGCTTTATGAACAGAATGATAAAACTTGGAGCCTTCTTAATTCTCTCCTTTCCACCCCCATTTTTTTCACAGTATGTTGCAGAAATGGAAGGATTTTTCCAGTTCCTATTATTATGATGAGAAGTGATTTGAAAGACACTATGGAATTTATCAAAAAATGGAAATGTGAATAAAAGGCAGCTTTTAAAAATCCTTTAACATATCATGATTATGAAGGTTTTCATATTGTAACTTCTATGTTCTGAAGTATACAGAATTTTGTTATAATTTTAAATTTGCTTTTCCTTTTCTCCTTTCTTTTTCTTTTCTTTTTCTTTTTTTTTTTTTTTTAAGAAAGAACCACCTACTTGGCATAGGTGGTCTGTCATTCACATCCATTAAACTCCTGCACTAAAGCAGGGACCCCACAAGCAGAAGAGCTCTGTGGATTTTCACAATTAATATTTCACAGCTCTTTGCATACCCAAAATCAAAACACTTACTTGAAGCAGTGTCGTGTCAATACCATAGAATATGTGCCCCATCACATATTCTCATTCCCTGAGGAGGAGAGGAATTAATCTTCTGTAAACTTTAGATAAATATTTTTGTGATGTAGGGAGCTATTGTTTCTGTGCAACAGCTTCGCATTTTAACCACATTTAGGTGGCGAATGTTTGCAATCATCCTCATTGTCTCTAGCCCATGAGGAGATGGAGCTGTTGCACACTTTAAAGAATGAATGAATGCAGGCTCATGGGCAGAAGATTAGATAGGTATGAATTTGGCAAAGAAATCAAATATAGACACAAAGAAATATCCTATTTGCCCATGGCTGGTTTGATCACATGGTGACCATCTGGAAAGCTTAGATCAAGCCTTCAATAAAATACAAGGGACCACACTTCTGCAGCACTCTGGATAAATTAATATCTGAGCTGGAAGTACTACAAGAAAACAGTGATAAAGAAGACAAAAGCCACATCTCACATACTCCAATTGCACTCCATTTCCTGGTGTTTCTTCACTTCCCCCTTCTCCCCCCCACCCCTGCCCATTAATATAAACATTATATGAGAAGTATAGTGAGAGCAATAAAAAATAAATGGCAATTAGAGCCAAGATCCAGAGCTAAGACAGGAGGAAAAAAGGAACAGAAACATTAGTCCTGATGGCCTTTTCCTGTTCCAATTTTTTTTAATGTTCTTCTGACCTTGATTAGATCTGCAACTTCTCATGTGAGGCTTATGATGAGTCCTATATTTAGACAAAAAAAGCAATACCACAAGTGAAATTGCTGAGCATGCAGAGATCCCTACATACTTTGCCATGTTTTCTGAACCACACCATTGCCCCTTATTTTCCCTCTTGCTGGTAGATATTTTACCACATTGCCCCTTGAGGACAACCTGCAAAGCAAAAGCATGACACAACACACAAGCCTTTTTCTTCAACCCACTATAATTCACATTTCATTGCATCTTCCCACCACCTTCAAGCCAAAAGTATTTACATGAGCCTTAGAGCTTGGGAGCCACCTCCTTACTTTGTCTTTTCCCGAAGGGGTTGAAAACTGCTGTATCCAGCACACACATGATGAAAACTGGCAGTAAAAAATATGGAAACTCAAAAAGGAACAACAACCCCCTGCTACTGCTCCCAGAGATGTGGACCACAGCAGGAACTCTAGCACAGCATTCCCAAGGTACATTTCTAGTATCACTAGCATTAGTATTTCTCACACCTTTCAATAACCTTTGCTAACTTTCCTGTCAGCATGAATCAGACCATACTTCATTGTGCCCTCATGTCAACATCTGGATGCACACAGGGTTCACCTCCCACCACACTAGCTATTGCCATGTCTGCTAAGGATTACAGCTGCTCAGTTGTAAGGCTTTTTCACAACTGAAAATGGAAGGTGTTCCCTTGCATGGATGGTATGGGTGCATATGGCCCACAAAGGAAAACACAGGTCCCTTCGTGTGATTGAGTGCACCCTCGGCAAGTTTGCCAATGACACCAAGCTGTGCGGTTTGGTTGATACACTGGAGGGAAGGGATGCCATCCAGAGGGACCTTGACTTGCTTGAGAGGTGACCAATGTCAACCTCATGAAGTTCAACAAAGTGAAGTGCAAGGTCCTGCACCTGGGTCAGGGCAATCCCAGGCACAGCTACAGGTTGGGTGGAGAAATGATTCAGAGCAGCAGTGAGGAGAAGGACCTGGGGATGTTGGTTGATGAGAAATTTAACATGAGCCTATTTCAGTGTGGGCTTGCAGCCCAGAAACCAACTGTATCCTGGGCTGCATCAAAAAAAGCATGATTAGCAGGTCTAAGCAGGTGTTCTTGCCCCTCTACTCTGCTCTCCTGAGACCTCACTTGGAGTATTGTGTAGAGTTCTGGTGTCCTCAACATAAAAAGGACATGGAGCTGTTGGAGCAAGTCCAGAGGAGGGCCACGAGGATGATAAGAGGGCTGGAGCACCTCCCGTATGAAGACAGGCTGAGAAAGTTGGGGCTGTTCAGCCTGGAGAAGAGAAGACTGCGTGGAGACCTCCTAGCAGCCTTCCAGTATCTGAAGGGGGCCTACAAGGATGCTGGGGAGGGACTCTTCATTAGGGACTCTAGTGGTAGGACAGGGGGTAATAGGTTTAAACTTAAACAGGGGAAGTTTTGATTAGATATAAGGAAGAAGTTCTTTCCAGTGAGGGTGGTGAGGCACTGGAATGGGTTGCCCAAAGAAGTGGTGAATGCTCCATCCCTGGCACTGTTCAAGACCAGGCTGGACAGAGCCTTGGGCCATATGGCCTAGTGTGAGGTGTCCCTGCTCATGGCAGGGCAGGTGGAACTAGATGAAAAAAAAGATCTTAAGGTTCTTTCCAACCCAAACCATTCTATGATTCTGTGATATTATGATAACAAAAAGAAAATACAAGTCTACCAGGACAAAGGGTAAAAAATAGTCTCTGGACAAAACCAGGGGGGAATACTTTGTGTCTGTCTTTAGCAAATAAAGTGCTCAGGCTATGTTTTAATTCTGGCTGAGAGAGGTAACCTTCACATTTCCTGTGAATTCCCTTCAGCCCCTTTAAGAGGGCAGTTCTGAACCCCTCTGTGGCACTCACCTCCTCCACTTCTGTCAGAGAACAGATTTTAAGAACTAAAAAACATTGAAAGTTAAAAAAAAGTCCAGGAGCCCTTGAATTTCATTCGTGTTTTAGGTTTAAAGGACTGGTTTTTGCTTGCTGTTCAGATCAATAGATTATTTCAGTAATAGAAATACTAATGTCCTTAAATCTATATTTTTTTTCCCTGTGAAACACCAAAAAATCTCTCCCGGAGTAGGCCTTCCAACCAGCTGATTTAGTTATGTGTCACAGGAGCCTCAGTCTCTCATTTTTCTCTTTTCCTGGGTTGAAGGAAATGCTTATTGGTACTGTAGTTTAAATCCCAGCCAATGGCAAGCAATGTTTCACCATTTATCTGCCCCTGACACGTTTTTATGTAAACCATTGCAAAGGAAAGCGATTCACATATGTTTTACCAACTCCACTAAAGTACGAATAAAAGGCATCCAAGGTTCAAAGAGTTAAACTACCCAACAGTCTCCCACGCCATGCGCGCCCCCCACCCAAAGCCCCTCTCTTCTCTCTCAGGGCTATGCTTGATTTATGGTGTGATCCATCCCTGTTGGGAGTTGACAGTCACTTTCATTTTCTGGTATTTTTTTCCCTTTCGCTGCCAAGGTCACCAGAGAGAGGGCCCTCCAAGTTTTCTGCATTTGTCCTCCTTCACCCTTCCACCAGCTTGGCCTCATGAATCATCCCGTCTTCACATTGAACTCCTGATGCTTCTCTTCCACCAAACTGCCCGACTTCCGCAATTTTTCTTCATTCTCACTAACAATTTGGTAATGAAATATTGATTTTTAGTTAGATTCAAATAGATGTTATTAAGTTTGCATTGATAAATCGTTCCCTTTCTCAGGCTGGAAGTACCTCAGTCAAATTCTAACTGCGCTTTCATACCTGGTGATGTATTAATTTGACATATTTGTCAAGCTGCCTGGCTCAGAGTCAGAGGAGGGCGTCTGTCCTAATTGCTGCTATTTCACAGAGAAGGTGTAATTTTAGCTGATTTCTTCCAAGGATTTTAGCCCTAAAAAGATCTTTGCAAATATTTTCCATAGGGAAATATTTTCCAGAAGGGAGAGGTAGATATTCCAAAAAAGCACTGACCAATTAATGTTAAATGTTTTCAGTTCATTTTGTTAATTGAAATATATTAAATATCAAGGAATTTGCCACGGATTTGAAGACAAGTAAGGTTATTTTAATCCTTCTCAGTGAGAACTGCTGAATCTATAAGATTTTAAAAAATCAGCTACAAAAATAGCTGCTCACTAACTGGTTAAATGAAGTGACTGCTCCCACCACATGCCCGGCACAGTAACATCTCTGTCAGAGTTGAAGGTGAGACACAGGCAACACAAGGTGGCAGAAACCGTGTCAGCATTGCATCATCTTTCACCTATGCAGGGGATAAGGTTCCTGGTCCCAAGACTTCACCAAGGGCAAAAATTGTGATCATAGATAGAAATACAAATAAATTACATGCAAAAAGAGACATGCACTTGCCCCCTCTAAAATACCCAGGACTTGGTCTTCACTGTGAGACTGCTTCAAAAATAGCTGCTGTTCAACCTTCCCAATGCCCCTGCCACTGGCTGCTGCCAGCGATGCCAAGTGGCAATGCACAGGGCAGAGACCACTGAAATTCAGCTCAAATCTAGCCAACAGACGGGGAGGGAAGGACACACACATTCTTCTTCCCACTCTGTCTACATCTCAAGTAACAATTAGTTTAAATTACACATAACTCAGTTAAAAGTTTAAATGGAGGTTCACAGCTGTATCGGTTTGAAGGCTTCAATTTCAGCTGGGCTGCAACCCAAGCTGCCTTTTTGCATGTGTCATTCTGCACCTGTAAAAATTCTACCTCCCCAGTAACCCTGCAGCAGATACCAAAATAAATCCTTCATACCATAGCTACAAAAGTGAATCCCACGTTTACAGTGAATGGGAAAAGCTCAAGTGTGATTTCTTACCCATCAAGTGAAAAGTTACCTGCTGAAAAATCAACCTCAAAAGAGTGTTAAAGAAAAAGAAAAATGTAGCTACCAATATGTTACTACCTGTCCTGTAACAGGGGTATTGAGCTCTATTGTGCTGACTGACTTCGAGACAGGCATTGATGAATAAAGCCTAATTGCTTCCTATGCTCCTGTGCCACACCTTTTTATTTACAAAATAATTTAGTATAAAAGAGGAGGTAATTCTTGGAAATTAGCTTTCAAAAGGTCAAATTAATTTAGCTGGTGCCAGCTGAAAGCTTATTTAAATAAAAAAAAAATCTACAAAAATAAATGTGTTTCAAAACATCCAAACTTCAATTTAGAGCAGCCAAAATATTTACTGCACAAGAATTTAACTTTTGGCATTTAACTTTTTTTGCTGTATTCCCCATGCTGCACAGAGTGAGGGAAATGCAAAATTTTAGTGGCACTAGTGTCTGCTAATTCCACCTATAGCTACCACTGTGTTCCTTAAAATAAAATAAAGTGGAAAAAAAGATGTAACAACATAAACCAACCTTCATTATCTCCCCTCCACATTAATATTGTAATAAGACTGTTTAAATGAATCAGACAGCAGAAGGGATGCATAGATTTCTCCACTTATGTAAGTTCATTCATTCTTCTTACATTCCTACTCTAACACACTTCTAGGATTATTTAGTGCAATAAGTAATTATCAATCCACTTTGGAAAGCCATTATACATTTACATACTCTGCAAAGCTGCTGTTACTTTTACTGTTTCTAATGCCAAAACTGGAATGTGAGAGAAGAGCCTTTCTACGAGCAGGTTATAGTGAGTTCAGCCTGCAGAATGCAGTTTGTAGGGTGCATATGGAAATGAGTCATTTCTGAGAAACATAAAACTCTGAGTTATCAAACCTTTTGCTAGTCAATTATTTTTCTTTACTATGCTTGCTAGCAATGACAACAGCTGAGAAGTGTGCTCTGAGGTATGATTTCTACTAACTGTTATTAATCTGGTGGAAAGCAAAACATAGTTGGCCTAAGCATCCCACTTAGAACCAGAAAGGCATAATTCACAAAGTAAACGTAAAATTCAAAATATTTTGTGGAGTCCTTCTTTCCTTCCACTACAGGGCAGGTATTACAGAACACAAAGTGAAATGATCCACCAGATTACCCCAGTGAACTAAGTAGCTGAGCAGAAGTGTGACAAACACACTGTCAGAGCCTGCTACCAGCTCAGTCAGATAAAATTGCACTTATACAATTAAAACATATACACACCTACAACCAATATTGGCTGTAATGGCCTTTTAAGACCATTAAGTTCTGATAGTACATGTTAAAAATGGAAGATTGGCAGTGCTAGAGTACCACAAAGCCTTCAGTAGCAACTCCTGCCAGGTGAGCAGGCAGCTGCAGCATCACCCTGCCATGGACCACAGCTAGAGGATTTCTGCTCTAAAGACTTTTCCTCTTGCAGTGGCTGGCTGCTACTAACCTCCAACAAAATAAATCCACTTGCATCTATCCTGCACCCACCTCCCTGCCGCCCGCCATGTTCCACAGTTCAGATTTCCAGTGACATCTAGAGTTGGGTCAGAAGCCCATCACGCTTCCCAACCCACAGCATCCCAGCATAGAGGTAACAAACCCCAGGTACTGATAGGCATCTGGAAAGCATATTCATAGACTTCATGGGAGTATGTGGTAAAGCTTAAGCTATGCTTTGGCACTTGCACTTACCCATGCACTTGCAACCTGATACATATACAAGCGATGCTGTAATTCACGCTCACAGAGCACCTTGTACTCTAAGGTGCATCAGGTACTCTAAGGTGTTTTAGCCCCTAATGCTAAAGCACCAGCCCAGATAGCTGAGGTAGTGCACCAGAAATTTAAATACTTACAGTGGAAAGGTTACCCCACTGCTGCCAGTGTTCCTAGAGCTGGCCTTTGATGGCCTCCACCAAGAGGAAGGGAAGGAGCTGCTGTCAGCAAGGCATCCTAAGCATAGACTTTTTACATTTTTCCTATTAAGTGACACCTAGGAAGTCTTCTAGGATAAATTCTTAGGAATTCCAGGAGAAAATGCCACATCAGTAGCACTGCTGGGTTTCTTAATGCTCCATCCCAAGGCCAGGGAACAGACTGAACACTTCACATACACCACTGCCTGGAAAATACAGATCAGGTTGAAGGGTCGTCTCCTCAAGGTTTCTAATATGTGAAAAACTGTTAAAACACACCCTAGATCAGACTCTCTTAGCAATCCATACCTTGTCTTAAGAGACTTTTGGTTTGTTTCAGTAATTAAGTCGAAAAACCTTACCATAATTTAGTAGGGACATGTTGATTCAAGGAAGCAGCTGCTGAACAAGCCACACATCAGCCACAAAGTAGATAGCAGTATTATCCTGTGCCTCCTTAGCAATGAAAACATGGACTGGGTTAATTCTCAGTAAGAGAAAATATTCTTTTCCGTCTTCTTGGCAGGCACTTCTGCTTGGCTGCTTCAAGGCAGTAGCTGAAAACTCCCACAGCTACAGCCTTCCTTCCTGAGCACCTCTTGTGTCATCCCCTGTACGAGGAAAGGTCTTCCCTCCCTACTTACTGCACTGTCCCCCTTTCCTCTCCAAGCAGCTTTCCTTCTCCTTACAACCTGCTTTTCCTTCATCTAGCCATAGTCCTTTAATGAGAAGTAATTAAGTAGATAATTACTCACAGGGACTGGAATCACCCTTTGCCAACCCAGAGCCCTGACCAGCCGGCCAGACAGATATTCACATGGCAGCACTGTTCTTAATAGAACTAAGATTTAATCCTTTGTGAAAATTGGAAATGTTTCCATAGGAAAAATGTGGAATATTGCCTTCTGGTTCCCCAGTGCAACTAAATCTGTAGTGCATATCTTGGGGAACAGGAAACCTGAGTTAAAATTCCCTTAACAATCAAAGATGGGCATCAGATTCAAGTCCCCACATCCTCCTGGCAGAATATCCCAATTAAGCTGCTTGGTAAAAACATCATCTTGTGTGATGTTGATCCTGTTCTAGTGCTGCCCCATGTGCCAGGGAAGCTCAAGATAACCAAGGTTCAATTTTTAATTTTGCTCATGGCACAAATTCATATTGCTCTCTGACCCCTCTTCAAAGCATTCCACATAGAAAAAAATCCTGTTTTCCTTGGGGTAATGCTGGCTGTCAAGGCACCACCAGCAACAGAATCTCCAGATGAGGTTAGGTTTTGGTACATTCACCAAATGCATCAGAATGCAAAGAGTAAGCAGTAGTGACCCAAGATCCAAGTATGTTACACTATCCCTGTCTTTCAGAAGATCTGAACTGGGTATTTGGTGGTAATAGAATCAGACACCAATTAATAGTCAACATGTATGAACAACATATATGAACAAACACAGCTTTAATATCAAATGCATATTAAATCATATCCAAAAGTAATTAGCTCAATGTTACTACAGTTACAATCACAAACAGAGCAATTTATTGTTCTTGATTTTAAACATGTAAAATCAACACATTTGCCTTGTGAATATACCAACAGCTATTCTGAGAACAGCCCCAAAACCTATATAAAATTCTTAATTACACTAAGTTTTCCATTCCTTCCTGCAACTTCACCATGATTCCTCTTTTAGATCTTTCTTCCGGTGCATTTTCTTTATGTTATTAGTGCTGTCTATAAAATATGAATCCCAATTCCAGAATAGTCATAAAAATCATAAAATTCTATGCCTGCCATGAAAATATTACATGATTTACTTTTGTGTGAAGTACATATTAAATCTAAGTATTAGAGTGATATTTTGCCTCCTTGACATCAAGAACTTTTAAAAGACACAGAATTTCTACTCAATTGTTATTATGTTAGGTTTCTTTCCTCATTTTAAAACAGATTATTTCAGAAGCTATTTATAGATTGAGGTTAATATTCATATTGCCAAATGCTGTGCAGTATTTGCTCATATACCCTCTTCATTTCTATTTTATATGACATATGGTGGCTGCATTATACACAGTATCTTCCTAATGTATTGCATATGCATATAGTGTTTAATACAGTAATGTGGATATACACTGTACATTTTACACTAATGGATTTTGAACTGATAGACAACATAGCTCCTCAACTGTGCTCATTGCTGGACATGTTTGAGGAGAAAAGGAGTGATCATAAGTGCAATAGAGCTCTCTGTTTTGGATAATGGTATAGAGCCATACCCAAAACACTGCAGGGACAAAAAAATGTAACGTAAATGGAGAGGGAGAGAAAAATTCTCTGTTGGCTGAAGGTTTCACCCCACTCACAAATACATACAGCAGCCTTCAGTGGCTTGGTGTAAGAGGTCACCATATGGGGGTCTTAAACTCCATATCAGCCTTAAGCATCCCACTGTTACAACCCAAGGGGCACGTTACCAAAGAGTAGGCTTTTCCCTGCTTGTGGACACCAGAAGTTTAAAATTGATTTTATTGCCTTCATCTGATAGGTTCTTAATCTCACATCCTAATGATTCCCATATGTAAGGTACTGCCACTAGATCTAAGCAAAATTATTCTACCAAAAGCCTTCTTTCCAGTTAGAAAAAAAAAAAAAAAAAAAAAAAACTAAATATGAAAACAGGGAAGCAGCTAGCAAATTTAATTCCACTTCTCTGCAACATGTGCACTGGTAAAAGCACAACAACATAAAAAAAAAGTAAATCTGAGAATACTGAAACATTTTGAACAAAAAAAATTCCAAAGACAGAAGTTTTCTTTGACATTTTCTTCTAAGTTGTTTTGAAAGCTACAAAAATAACTAAAAATCAACAGCCAAGTAAATGAAACAAAAAAAATTTAATTTTACTCTGAACTATTTATCCACATATCCACATTGCCAAGGAATAGAAACATCAGTTATTCACACAGCTCTAGTCATCACAGCACTCTATAAAGATCAGTGGTCACAGAGCACTCAAGAACTAATAATTAGTTTTTCTTTTTAAGTGGAAAAAACTCCTAGTGCTAATGATCAACAAGTACTTAACATTTTTCATTAAATCTTCCAAGGTTTGACATATCTACAGCTTTCTAACACTGCAGAATTTATTGAATATTTTTGTAGCTTACCACTGCTGTGTATCCCAGCCTTGCTGCCATCATCATTTGCAAGGCAAAGGTAGGGCTTGTTTCAAGAAACCTTGGTCTACATTTCTGAGAAGTTCACTACAAAACCTCATCTAAAGTTAGCAGGGAGAAAAGAGTGGGAAAAAGAGGCTGGCTTTAGATTGGACATTAGGAAGAAGTTCTTCCCTGTGAGGGTGCTGAGGCGCTGGCACAGGGTGCCCAGAGAAGCTGTGGCTGCCCCATCCATGGCAGTGTTCAAGGCCAGGTTGGACACCGGGGCTTGGAGCAACCTGATCTAGCGGAAGGTGGCCCTTCTCATGGCAGGGGGTTGGAACTGGATGAGCTCTAAGGTCCCTTCCAACCCAAACCAATCTGTGATTCCATGATTCTATGACTTGTGCAAAACACTTCCTTAGGACTTTGCCTGTCACTTCTTCAAGGGAAATGGAGCTATTCACTATCAACAAAGAACAACTCCATTCAGGTTTTGCAGGAGCATCTTGCTCCCTTCCTCAGTGGGCACTGCATACCTCCTTTGTCCTTTCAGTTATACTGCTTTCCACCAATTAATATTAATAAATGACAATTAATATTGACAAACCACAACTGAGAGGACCTCACTGCTTTCAACAAACACAGACATCACCAGCACAAGCACCAACTTTGCAGAAGCAAGAGCTTCTGCAAGAAACAAGGGGGGCAGGTGTTTTGGGGAGTGTTCTTGGATTCCTGGTCATTCCAGTAGAAACAAAGAGCACAATTCAACTTCTGCAATACAACTCAACACCATAGAATTCAGTAGTCCTGTATGTGTCAAATTCCCTATTCAATCAATACGAACTTTTATAAAAGTGCAGTAAAAAGTCCCTATCCTTGAAAAATTTGAATCTGTAGTTCAAAGGTTTGTGAAAGCCTATTGACTTCCATGGTCTATGGATTCCAATCCTTGGACCTGGATTAAAAAAGGAAGGCAAGGACAAACCCTTGCCTTTTTTTTCCCCCTTATACAGATGATCCTTATAAAAACACATTCTCACAAAATAGTTCCAATACCTCAAATGCCTGCTCCCCATCATCCAATCCAAATGACATATAATTAACCCATCTGATCTTCTGATACCTTTCTTCCCACCCCCCCACCCCCCCCGCCTTGTCAAAAGCAATGAAGAAATAATCAGATTTCTTATAGAGCCATAGGCTTTAACTACTGTATCACATACAGAGAGCAGAAAGAAAAGCCTAGACAGGATGCAGGAACCATGAAGAAAAATTATTAAAGATTCAGGAAAAAGAAAAATCAATCAAGAGAGATACACAAACCTGATTAGGAAAGAAAAGATTGTATGCTCCTATATATAAATATATATATATAGGCATGTTAACGGGTGGCTGGTTCTTCTAAGATTAAAGAAAATAACCTAAGGTTAAATATCTTTTTGAGTTCCTCTGCTACCATCTACAAAACTGGAAACCTGTTTGCCATGGCTCCAAGCAAAGAGCTGATAGAAGAATATTTTTGCAGCTAAATTCTCTTTTTCTACCAGCTCCTGAAGTCATGAGACAAATTCACTTGCCAGAAACTGATTGAGTACAGGGGATTTTTCCAAGTCTCTTCTGTGACCGAGATTTGTGTCTTTGTGCTTTCTGAACAGATGGATAAGATGATCATTCTTTAAAGATCCCAACTTAAATGAAAATGTGTTTAGTGGTTCCAGTGCAGGGAAATACAGTAAGCCATTAAACCATGACAAATTTGACACACGCAACAACTTCAGAGAAAAGAGGCCAAAAAAGTGGAAAGTCTCTCTTACCAAAGCAGAAACTGAATCCGAGTGATTAAAAAAAGCAGCAAGGGAGATGAGAAAATCACCATCCTTTCCCCCTGGGCTCACACCCCAGCCTGTTACCAGACGTACCAACCCCATCCACTAGCATTACCAAAATTAGCACAGAAACACAAAGCTCCCTATTGAAGAGATAGCAAAGCTCCATGGAAAAGGTAATGACATATTCTGCTAACTACTTGCCCATAATTCACAAATGAATATGGCCAGGCTCAGCTAAAGCAAAAAAAAAAAAAAAAAAAAAAAAACCCACGAAAACAAAACCCCA